>NW_010286807.1:125014-133920 GCF_000700745.2 Antrostomus carolinensis
GCCCAGGCAGTACTAGGATATAAGCAAGAGTAGAGCTGTCCCATGAGATTTTTTATCCTCTGTGACATCAGAGGTCCATCCCTGCTGAGGGTTTAAGAGGTGACTGTCCTCAGTGGAGCACTAAAGTGTTCTCTTGCTAACACCTGGATACTACCAAGTCTATTTCTTTTGTATAGGTTCTCATTAACTTTTCTCTGTCTTCAGTCCTCTCTCTTTCTCCCCCATTCTTCTTGTCCATCCATCGCAGAAGTCTTTTGTAAAGCTAAAAAACTATGCAACTAAACTCTTTGCTGTCATTTCCTTTCCTATTCCAAAGCTATCTCCCTTTATATCTGCCTAACTCCAGTAAATTACTACTTGATGAGAATAACTCATTAGTTCAGTTATAAAAAAGTCTGACTTCACAAACAGATATTTTTATGAGTTCTATTTGTGTAGGCACAAATAACTATTTTGGTTATGTGAACAAGCCACACGGATACACATAGGCAGTAAATATCTGGGTAACTCCAGACCACAACTTGAGATGATTTTAACTTTAGAAAAATCAAACCTTAAATGGCAAAAAATTTTTATATCCCTAGTTTGGCAGGGTTGAGTTTGTCTCTTCAAGAAGACTTATGGTTTTAGACCATTTGTGATGTACAAATGCAGGTGAAGTAACAGAAGAGTTCTGACACTATTTACCATTGGTTTATAAGGTACTGAAATTAAAACAGAGTAATCAGAAGTTGTCCAATGCCATCACTACAAAAGTCATACAACTAAATTAAGCAAACTTTAAATCTTCTTGTTATGACTCTCTTTTGTTAAAGTACAGAACTGATGTGAGGTGCCAAACCACACTAAAGGAGAGGAATCAGTAACACAGTACAGTGCAAGTTTAATTTTAAATCTAGAAAATCATAAAATATTTGAATCAGGTAGAGAATAAAAGAGAGCAAGATGTAGTGACAATGCATGTATCAAATGAAAGTATTTCAAAAGAAAATGTAAGGTCAAAAGATTCAGAGACAGACTTGAAAGAAAAAATTTACTTTCAGATGAGTGTTCATAATGAGAAAGTGATCAAAACCTCAGATTTCTAAACTAATCACATCCCAGATTCAGTGAAATTTCACATTTCATTGATAAAATGATTTTACTGCAAGGATGCATTTGGCCTAAATTGAATGTGCATACTTACTACACAGGTTTAAAACTTAAATCTTAGAGAAACTCTGGGAAAAGAAGTTGCAGTAGTTAAATGACATGACTTAAGACTGAAGTCGAATGAGTTGGTTGTAATGGGTAACATTTTTCAAAATATTAAAGTCTGAGTGTAAATTCTAAATTCTGATTGTAAATTATTCACAGACAAGTGATTTTTTTTAAATTGAGTTTATTGGTAAATATTGAACAAACTACTTATGGAAATTTACTTCAGTCTGTTGTTCATACCAAGCCATGTTTCTCACACCTCTGTACAATACGTTGCTACAGTTGGATGACTGATCATGTGATAATAAAAATCTCTGTGGAAAACTTCAACTCAATCCTTTCCTCCTCCTTCAAGTGTCCTCCAACAGCACTTTTGGGTACTGTTCCAAACACTGAAGGAAGAGAAGCAAAATTCACTGACTTTATTACTCATGTTGAAATAAATCTGCAACTTGCTTAAAGCAGCCTTCTGAACAGGCTTCTTGGAGTCATTGCCTGCAAAAAAACTGTACATAAGTAACAGTCATGACAGGGGAACTTTTCAATCAGCACTGGAGATGGCTGAATGCTAAGCAGCAAACAGAGTGACACCAACCTTTTTTTTGGTCTGACTCAGCAATCAAGTTTGAATTGTTTTAATTTGTTCTCCTTTCACTACTGCTCAGAAATAAATAGCTTTTGTGAACAAATGTCATGTGATGTGGGTTTTTTATTCCTCACAGTTTCACTTCATGTTGATGGTCTATATTCTTTGCTGTATGTCAGCTAAATTTCATTATCTTCATCTTGTCACCTGACATAATGACACAAGAAAGAAGAACAAGAAGTACATCATTAGCAGAAATTTTTGTTTATTCAAAAATAGCCTAATTCATATATGAACAAAATCTTTTCAGAGCACAAAAGTAGCACAAATTAGGGGAAAAGATGCAGTAAAGGATATATTAGGAATTTGAAGAACAATATATAAATATATAGAAATGTATAAAGAACAATATATAAATAATACTTGAAATAAACTCCTAGAAATCACTGTGCTTCACAAACTTCATATTGGATCCTGCATTTTTCTTTTCATATTTAGTAAAAGTGACTGTAAATTATTTGGATGATTAACACAATGTCTTATGCTAACTGATATCCAAGCAATTTATAATAACTATCTAAATCAGGGCATTCAACAAGGTAGTCAAATCTATCTATAACACTGAGATTCTAAAGCAAAAATGGAACAGGCTTACACTTATTAAGCATTTGGTCTAATGCACTAAATCCTGTTTGAGAATTTACCTTGTCTACCTTCAGGATTGAACATGGTTTTTCAAAAATAAGAAGACTAATAATTAAGATAAGATGATAGAGGGTAAAGGAAAACTGAGAAACATAGGTAATATTTTAAAAGTAAGAGATGCTAAATCGAATTTCTGAAGGCAATGGTAAAAATGTACATAATTTCACACTAGGTCAGACAAAACTCTTAATATGTTGATCATCTCTATAGCCTTCTGAAAATTTCCCTGCTTTACAGGTACAGAGTAATATGATAATGAAGTAGGTAATTTTCACCCCTAACTTTTAGGCAACCAAGCAGCACCTTTCTCAGAAACCCACCACTGAAGAGAAATAAGTAGTTTTATACTTAATATTAACACATCTAACCAAAATACGTTAATGGTCAAGTTTCAAAATGCCTTAATTATAAATAAAGTGTCTTTCTTTTTAAATATGCAAATTGCTGCTGAGTTAAATACATACTGTTGAGTATTAATTCCTCACAAGCAACAACTAATAATAACAATTAAAAAAATAAAGGGGGGGGGGAAGAAAAGCAGCCAAACCATCTGACAAAGCGTAGGGCACATGTAACCCCATCACTACAAATGACTGCAGAGCTTACAAAACGAGCCAGATGCTGCTTCTGGAAGGATTTCATCTATAATACCCGAACCGCATGACAGCCTATCACAACTCATGTTTGGCCTAAAGGTGTGCATCACTGGTGGAACGGGCAAATAATGAGAGAGAATAGGAGCAAAGCCTTAATCCTAACTAAGGAAAGGGGGGGTTTTGTTGTGGTTTGTTGTGTGGGGTTTTTTTAAATTTGAAAATTGCATTTGTTTTACCTGCAGACACTGGCACAGATGGTGCTTCTATAATAGGCTGTTATAATAGACTGATTTGTTTGCAGTGCTACATTCATGTCCAAATTCATGTCCAAATGTATTGGGTCTTCTACAGTATCACTCAGGATTGGGTCAAATATAGAGAAGATGTGCATCTCCTTAGTGTAAAATGAAGAAATTTGCCCACAACCTCTCTGGCAGATGCAGCGTCTGTGTTGTCAGACCACTTCCCCAGATAGGCGTGTGGATGGATAATAAAATAATTGTTGAATGAATAGACTTTATGAAATGGTTGAAAATATGAGAAAGCTGCATTTCACAGACAGGGATACTCGTAAGGGTTACACATTCCATTAATTCTGGTTTCATTTTCCCTTCTTGATTCCTCTGCAAAAAGGCTGCTAAACAAGGCTGGAGGCTGAGAGAGATCAAAACCCACCCCTTTGTACTGACATTTTAAGCAGAGAGATTTACTAATACTAACTGAGTTTGCTCCTGTGTTGCTTGTTGAACTAGTTCGAAGTTATCTTTATGAAAGCTTTCCCTTGCTGAGCAGTCATGTCTGTGTCTACATTCAGTTTTATCTTTCCAGCAATTTACATCACATTCTTCAACCTGCATTATATAATAATTAGGAAGATTATCTGCATTTTGTTAAATTATTTTGCTGCTTTATGACTGCAGATTTCTTTAATCAGAAAAAAATTGTTGTGATTCCTAAAGGTAAACAAAACCATGCCCTCTGTGACATTTAGGAAACCTACTTCAGTACAAAATTCATTATCGATACACTAGCATAAGTTCATCACCATCAGGAATACGAATGTTCGTGTTGCCTCTTGATAAGTTGAAGCAAGTCATAAAACAAATTTAAGACTTGAAGAACATCACAGCCAGGAGACAGCAGAAGAAATCATCAGTATAAGTTTGGTCTATTCTGGGAACTTCAGGAACAAGCACAATTCCCACATGCACACACTTTTCTTTTTTTTTGTTTGTTTGTTTGTTTGTTAGCCAAGAGAGCTACAAGTCTTTGTTAATAATGAAAGTTCTTGATGAAGAATCAAACTCCCACATGGTATTACTTTGTCAGTTCACAGCAGCACACATACTCCCAGATCTCAGAAGCACACCCATGAAAGATCTCCATGTTGCAGATAGACACCACAAGTGATTCTGTCTTAACTTTGCTGATTAGTAATGTGGGAGGGAAACAAAGTGCCAGTGGGAGACTTGGTCCTTTTACAATGACAGTTTAATCCATTTAGGCAACACATGTATGTCAGAGAAAGTATAAATTTTCCATTATAAATTGCATTCCACTAGATTATTTCACTTTCTTATATCCCAGAATAGACAATACCTAAAATGACTGGCACTATTCCCTCTGAACAAGTCATTGAATAAACGTTAAATTCGATGTAGAGTGGAGATACCATTATGGTGATGCTATTTTTGGATAAGGAAATAACCTAACCACAAGCAAGCGTTGTGCGATATTCAGACAATGGAAAAATCAAGATACTAATCAGCTGGAATCTGTGTCCTGATGAAATTGGTAAATAATCTATCTCTTGGTTATTGTCCTTCTAAGGTAGATCTCAAAACCCTCAAGGGTCACTGGAGTCAGAGAGGCAGGTTTCTGCTGCTCCTCTGTTCATGACCTTTATCACCCTCACCATGGCCAGGAAAGGAAGAGGAGGACTCTCCTGTCTGAAGTGGATCTCAGCTGCCAGTCTGCACTCAAATGGTATCAGCAGGAGTTAGTTGCCTTGTTGGATCAAAACCCAGAAGCCCAGAAGCCCAGCCCTCACAAGTGAGTGCCATTATACCATCCTGACAGTCCAACTGCACAGACAGATCTTGCAGACCGATCCACCTCCCATCACAGATGTCACCCTTTCTAAAGCCAGGAGGGCTCAGCAGTTTGTGTGTGGGTGTCACAGCCAGCCACACCACAAGTTGCGGTACAAATGCTTTCTTGTTCCTCTTTTAAGGATGAGTTAGGACAACTTTTGTGCATACTGATAAAACTTTTCTTAATGGTTTCCACATTCTTTTTGTGATCAAATAAAAGATACCATATAATCACCATTTTTGTAAACACCGTGTTTGCTGAAGAGATTGCCTTGTACAGCACATAGCCAATGTGGCCAAAATAAGTAAATAAGTTAGAGTTAGCAAGGGGCAGTGGCACAACAGTGAAGAAGTTTTACAGTTTGTCTATGACCCCATAGGTAACAATGTGAGATAGGCCAAAAATTTTGTAACACCTACTTTGTTTTTCCTCCTGGACTCCCCATCGTTGTTATGTGTGATGCAAATCTCTTCTTGGTATATATAAGATCATAGAATAATTCGGGTTGAGAGGGACTTCCAGATGGAGATTTCTGTGTATTTCTGTTTCTATTTGCTTTGTAGCAGAAGATACTACATCCTTTAATGCCAGAAGCCATGGTAGTATAACTGATGAACACTAATGGCCAGCTAACTATGTAGCTATTAATCAGGTGTTCTTAACTTGTGGCTTATGAGTATTGTGTTGCCTGAGAGACATTGCTCATAGATATAGAAGGTTAGAGAGTTAAACTGAAATTGTCATAGAGCATAAAGATGACACATAGAATATGCAACTGTTCCTCTTCCCTGTAAAACAGCAAGGGATAGGGAACACTGCTTTCATGTGGATCTTCTATTCTGTTTATTGTCTGTAAATAAAGATCTCGTATGAAAAGAAGGGGCCAATCATGTAAGTTTGGTTTTCATAATGTCCAAACTGTTTAAGGAATCCTTACCATTTGAAAAGCAATTATAGGCAGAGGAATTAGGACAATAGATATACCCTGACTTCATCTCACCTGTTCTACTGAAATAAAGCACTCATAATGCATGCACATGTGTTGGCACAGGATTGTTTGTTATTCACTCTTCATGTACTGCCTGATGCATCTTTGTCATGATTCATTATTCCTAACAGCTATATCAAGTGTTGCAATTACTGCACAATACAGATTTAAGCCTCTAATATTTCTAGATTGGAGAAAGAAAAATAATATATTAAGTGCTTGTGATATCTTTATGTATAAGTTTGAGAATCATTAAATAGCTGTCACTCTTCCTTCCTCCTCAGCATCAATTACTCCACTCTGGTTTTACTTACTCCACTCTGTATAATGAGTCCCTAGAGCATGTTTCATTGCAGGAGAATGAACACATTCTTCACTTGCGGTCAGTGGGATGTGGTTAATTTGAAATCACTTAAACTATTATATCTGTCAAGCGTGGTTATTTTATTTTCAATTCACATCAGTGTTTGAGTATGCATGTCTGTTACTGGGTTAAACTGGCAGATTAATTTTCAAGCATTCTGTTGTAATGCTCTTCATTATTGTCTTTACATGTAGGCTCCTGTTGAAAGTTAATATGTTCCTATTAAAATTTACTTGGGATAAATCTCCATTTAATATAAACACTCATATGATAAACACCCACTACTGAATGAAAGCTGCAAGATCAGTGGACTTCTAGCTTTTCTCCTGAACACCCAGAATATTTGGTCTCTTCATTGTTCCATCTTCTTTTGGAAATACAATTTGCATCATGACATGCATTTGTGGCAAAAAAATAGAAGTTCAGTGAGGTGGGTTATTTTGACATATTTAGGTTTTTTCTGCTGTTACGGACTGTATTGTTAAAAAAAGCTGCAGGCTTCAGTTCGGTGTGAGAAGATTCACAACGCACAGTATATAAAACTGTCTGGGGATGTTTGGGGTTTTTTTTTCTTTTTAAAATATTGTGGTTTGAAATTTATAAATAGCCAGAATTTGAAAATGCTGAAATACTGACTTGCATAGCTACTAATAACAGGGTGCTCATACAAAGAATTAGAGGAACCGCCAATGGGCTTTTTATTACAGCAATATTGTACATATTACATGAATAAATTACATTGTTGCATTATGCAGCTGCTGCATCATCAGTTTAGAGAGTAGACTGAGATCCTAAGTATTCAGGGATGCAAGCTCATTATCTCTAAATCCACTTCGGTTACAGCCACAATATGATCCAAGCTAAACTGCTTTCATATAACGTATTGAATATACCTATGCGTAGTCAGGTACATGGCTCAGAGATGGACTGATGAGTTTAGGTGTCTAATCAAATTTACAAAAAGAGTCTGTTTCTCTGAATCAGGCAGAATTGTTCACTTGAAAAGGTTATTAGGAAAACTATATTACCCATAAAAATACAAATCTACATATGTTGTGAAACATAATTTTTGATTTGAAAGATACTAGTAGAAAAATATGCATTTATATAATGACAGTTCTCACTGTAAAAAAAACCTAAATTAAAAAAAAAATCTGTTTTCTCTCTATCTTATTATGATGATGACAACAGCTAGTGTTTGAATGTTGCCAAGGCACTTCTCGAAACTCAGTTGTTTTTATTCTCTGCACATTGTTCTCTCATCCCATCAAATAAAACACAAATCTTAACATTCTCCACAGCTGCAAATGTTTGCCTAGTACTCATAGATTCACATTTACATATTTTATATATTGATGCAAATATCTTTGGCTAGGCAAGTAATATGCTGTCAGTTCATTTTGCTGAACCACTGTTTTTTTTCATTGCTATTTTTTACTTTGCCAAAACTGTGTTTATTTTCATTGCTATTGTTATTCCACTCTTCTGAAAGCACATACATCCCTTGCATCACCCACCTGGCTCATTGTGCTTATCACCTCATGGGAAATCTTCTGCCTAGAGAAATCGGTCAAGATTTTACTGCTAGCTTTAAGCTGGATGATGTTTTACTACTGGGCTCTCACCAGATGAGGTTGTTTGTTGTATGACATTTCTACAGAGCTTTCATAAATAATTTCTTTAAGAGGCTCCTAAAAGCTATCACAATCATGGAGATAATGGTAGCTAAGGTAAGGATAAATATGTAGAGCTATATCATTATACACATATGTAGTAAAACTAGGTGACTAGGTGTGGGAAAATCACACAAATTTAGAATAGAGATAGGCATCATTCAGATCCCAAATTTGGATGCTTCTGTTTTGAATACTTTCAAGAAATTCTAGTAAAACTAAGATCTAAGCCTATATGAAGTGATTTATATATCAGAAAGTATATCTTAGTAAAGGCACTGGAAGAGCATCCAGAACTCACTCGTCTTTTATCCACTGAAGACTGTGGCCCAGCATTGACAAAAACAGAATCAGAAGAGAAAAGAAAAAGCTTTCAGGTAGTGTTTAGCCTGCATCCGGACATGTTTCCAGCATAATGTAAGAAACGTCCATGCTACACTTGAAAGAAGGAAGGGAGCAATGAAAGTGTTGATGCAGCCACCAACCATATGTCAGTCCCTCTCCTCCATTAAAAGCAGAGATACTTTTCCTTGTAATTATTTAAAATTATGGTTTTCCCATATAAATATCTAAACATTCTGCAACATTTAGACTTCTCTAAACTTTAGGCTAAGACATAATGACTCCTGCACCTTCTATGCTGTTCCTAAAGTGCTATCAGCTCTAGTTCATAGCTACTCAGCAATTATGCGTCCTGCTG
>NW_010286807.1:133945-155029 GCF_000700745.2 Antrostomus carolinensis
ATACCACAGCATAAAGTGAAGCTACCCTATGTTAATATTATCAGGTCACATGATTTGATCCTGCTGTCAGGTCTTTTTGGTCCATATGTCTGAAAGTGAAGAATACAAATTTGAATACAGTCCATAACTATAATTGACTCTTTGCCTTTTGTGACTTACCAAAATCATATAATATTGTTTCCATTATCCACAATAAAAAAGGAGCTTTAAGATTGTCAAAGAACACTTTTGTCTGAAAATGTGCTCAACCAAATGCTCCTGGAGAGAGAATAAGAGAGGTGAGAAATGCAAATTTGTTAATGCAGTTGGCAGTATTCATGCATCTCCGTGAAGATACATATATCTGAAAAGAATGAAAATTGTCCTACATTTATAGGAAAGACTGTCAAGGACCATCACTGATCTACTTCCAAACCTAAATCTACTTTAAATGACAAAGTAAAGATCATCTCAGTTTTCTCTCAGAATATACCTAATATTTTTGAGAAAATAAAGAAAAGCTAAGTGGATAACCTGTTTTAATTCTTTTGTGCTACTTTCCCATACTAATCCTGAAAATTCTCTGTCTATATGACACACTACTATTCAGAGGGAAACACTCAAATATTATTACATATTAAAAAAAAAAAATGACATTAAAACTGGGACAGGAATTATATAAGTGAATATTGCCATACTCATAAAACAGCATTTATATATATATGTGTGTGTGTGTGTGTGTGTGTGTACAACGTACAACATGCACAAATATGTATCTATATAAAGATAGCAAAGCATTGTGCAGTATATACTAATTTTCATATTATTTTTTGCAAGGTCTTGAGTTTATTCAGCAAAATACTGAACAGATATCTTCAGCTATACTATTTCAATTTCAAATAAATTTGGTCCCAAATAATGCAGTTTTGAGGAGGGAATGACATGTTTTGTCTTTTTGTAGTTTTTTTTTCATTTGTCTATATATCAAAAAACTGCTGAAGAAAGCTGGATCATAGTCACCTTTTGGTGACCACAGTCATAACTGGATATGAAAAATTTTTATTGCAAACATTACTGTAGGTAAATGAGAATACCTTTCAGAATGGAAATTACTAGACAACCTTAGCTTAACTTTTATCACATGCAAACTAAAAAGACAATCAAATCAATGGTAGCATCTGATCTCTGCATGTCTCTTTGGAGTCAGTCAGTAACCAGTACTGTGAGCAGCTGTAGAAAGTGAATTTAATTTTGCTTGTGTGTGTATGTATAAAGAAAATGTAAAGCTGAATTTTTTTTCAGTTCCTGAGCACAAGAAAAAGTTGGCATACAAGTTGCCTGTGGTTACTGGGGTAAACCAGTTAATGTGTGAGGTTTTCTTCTTCCAAGATGTAGTGAGAGATGAAGAGATCCCATATGGGCCACTAGTACAAAGAAGGCAGAGAGTAACAGGAAAAGAAAAAGAAAAAAAAAAAAACAAAACAAAAACACAGAGTGTGTAAG
Source organism: Antrostomus carolinensis (assembly GCF_000700745.2). Classification (NCBI taxonomy): domain Eukaryota; kingdom Metazoa; phylum Chordata; class Aves; order Caprimulgiformes; family Caprimulgidae; genus Antrostomus; species Antrostomus carolinensis. The sequence goes on from NW_010286807.1 coordinate 135,428, forward strand.
GGTAACAGAGGGAAATAAGATTGAAAGAACAAAACATCAACATTGTTAGTCATGAGGAACAGACAGGAGGGAGGTATTGCCTGCTGACCATGTGTACCAATGCCAAAGAATCTAAAAAGAAAACCAGCATCTGTGGTATGGGATGGTCTCTCTCTAGATCTGAAAGACAGCAGCAGATTGTTTTTATAGAAAGAAAAGGTGTCAGCAGAAAGGAAGGAGCATACACACATGGAAACATTTGCTGTAAGAAGCCACTTGAAAAACAACCAAGGAGTTGAGTGGAAGAAACATCTGTGAAACATGCAGCAAGACCACCACTAGTGCTTCAGGGAAGAGGTGGGAACAGAAGGGAACACACAAGCAATGTTGGACATAGCATCTTGTCAGATTGACAAGGAAATGTTGTCGGTAATTTTAAGAAAATCCAGCATCTTGTGAGTCTGAGGGGAAAAATATTTTGTCCTCCTTGTGAAGGAGCAAGGGAGTACTCTTTATACTTATCAAGAAGCAAACAAGTCTATGCTCATTGACCGAAGTCAATCAAGGAATGTTATCTTTAAGAAGAGATCACACTTTTCAGAGGATATTCTGCCTACCAGGATCACAATACTTAGGGTTCTTTTCCATGAGCTCGTTTCTTCTTTTACTAACCCTAAATGTGCTAAGTCTTGATTAGTATTAGCTTAAGGGATTGAAAATTACCACCAGCAAAACACAATGGCCCATGTAGTTTTGGGGTCAGTGAAAGCAGGTATGAGGTGTGACATCAAGAAGGAAGAAGAACCATACCTTTTAGTTCTCTGTCTTTAATCTTGTGGGTCAGACTTTTTTTGGTTGACAGAAGAAAGCAAATGCTTGATACCAAGACCATATCTGAAGTCACTGCAACTATTCCTCATGAAGGCATCAGTCTAGATGCAAAATAACTTGTCTTTAATTCAAATGAAAAGGAAAGCATCGATCAGGATAAATTTTACCTCTCAGGGTTTGAAAGATTCTCTAAGTAAAGCCTTTAATGACTTTTCAGCATTGCCAAGGAATGGTGCAGGAAAGGATATTTTGCTAGCCAACTGTTACATGTAATGATATAGAAAGCCCATGTGCTACCCAAAGGCCTCTTAAGGAGGTCACATAAAAGATGAGTCATAATGTAACTGATTTCTACCAGATCGTCTCTCCATTTGCTCACTGTAGAAAAAACAAACTACGGAATGCGAAAGCACTTTGAAGTGACTGATGATCTTGCTGCTTATTAACCACACTGAAGGCAACCTTAGTAAAAAGTAAATGAAGGCAAATGAGAAATAGACTAGATGGCTCATTCTGACCAGTGTAAAGACAAAGCAAATCTTTTATTCTTCACAAAGAGATGTGCTCTTGTTCTTACACAACAAGTTAATGGCAGCTCTCAAGGGATAATAATATTGAGAAAAAAATACTATATACTTTAATTTTCTACAAAATATGTACACATTTTAAGGATTTTTTGCAAAAGAATTAATTCTTTAAGTTAACAATAAAAAATGCTGCTTTTTATTTTCTTCCTCTACAGGCTAATAGTTTTTTTCATGTATTTCAATGGAAAAATCCAGTTTTTCTAGTGAAACAAAAAAATTAAAAAACTACCTTAATATAAGAAAAAAAAAAAGTCCAAAGGAAAAGAAAGATTCTTCAGAATGAAGCAGTGTCTATCTGCCCTCAGTGGCTAATAAAGATTGGTTTTAATTAATTATAATGAATTTAATAGTTTTTAAGAATTTATGATTGAAGAATTTCCGACTGAACAAAAAACTTTCCTTCTTAGTGCAAGCTTCCTAAAATAACTTGTTAATGAATTTTTCTACTATCAAACAGTTTTTCAAAACCTAACTTTGTCTTTAAAATATCAAAAATCTAAGACAGACATCTGCTAAGCAGAATGGAATAAATTAAATTGTAAGTTCCTACTATTACAAGAAATAGCTCTATGATTTTTTTAATTTTTTGCTTAACATTGGCTGATGTAGCATTAGTTGTATTTCACTGCTGTTTATTATATAGACCATACTTTCCCTGCATCCTTCAATACACCTACAGACTGGGAAATTGAAAACCTGCTGCCCTTGTGCTCAGCAACCTGCTAAGGCACAGAGAGGGTCCCATGGGTCTTGGAGTGTCAGACCATTGGTTGTGACACACTGAAATCAATCCTGCTTTAGGAGAGAGGTGTGTCATCTCACACATCTAAACCTTAATCCAAATGCCTGGCAGTGCATACTGGTCTTGACAGGTACTGAGCCAGCTTGCCACTTGGCAGATTAAAAAGGACTGCCTCCTGGAGACTAGATGGCTTGGCACAGTGAGAACACAGAGGTCAAACTATGATGTTTGCCAACCAAAAAAGATCCTCTCATTTTCCCACTCTATCGCTGCTCCCTGGATAAGCATTTTTGGCCTTTTGCCTCGGTTTGAAGGCAAGACTTGTTAGGATTTAGCCTGAGGGACATGCTTTACTGTTGAAGGTCAAGCTAGATTTTGACTGTTGTGAAGCTGTTATGGTAAGGTTATATTCTTTCTCATTAGGGCTGATCTCTCAAGGCTCTGGGTGACTCCTGGGACATCATCAAGAATGGAAATTATTCCACACCTTGCCGAGACCAGTTCCTGATGTTTTTTATGTTCCAGTTTCATGAAATAAAGTCAATTTTCCCTGAGATTACAGCAGAATAGAACACAGACATTCCATTTCATATAAGATTTCAGAACATGAATGTTTGGATTTGTTCCCAGCAATATACTTTGTCTTGACTCCTACTCATTATTACTTAATCTTAATCATCACGTATATTTTTAAACCAGAAGTAATTACACTCTAAAAATTTTGAAACCAGACTTATTGTAAGACATTTCATTGTTAATGAAACAGCAGATTCTGAAGAAACACAATCCTGTTGTCATTTTTCTAACAGATTTTACTTGTCACGTGTCAGTGGTTGTTTATTTTTTAGTTTTTCTGGAGCTAACAGCAGTATTGCAATAATGGTTTCCTGCTCTGGGCACTCCCTCTATCTTTCTGTTACTTGGTGCCACACCATTTCTGCATATTTCACATTCCTGAGCACCTGACACTCTGCAAAAAAGTCCACTGTTTCCTAGCATGTTTTGTGGGTCTGCTCAGAGCCAAGGCTTCAGCAGCAGCACAGGAATGCTTTTTCACAATTTTCTGGCTCAAATAACAGTCATTTGGGTATTGCCACAGTGTGATATAACTTTACCCTCTCCTCAAGTCAGGCTGTTGAGGAGACCGTCATTTGACACACCTCCAAATTTACAGTGCTCATCTTGTGCCGGAGCCTTCCTCCCTCTTCATGGTGTCTTTTATGAAAACAGAATATCTCAGAAACAACCAGCTGTTTTGAAGCAAAGTGGAACAAAAGAAACTTGAGCAATCTATGCATATGTTTTTATTCTTATCTGTCTTATTTCAACAGACTGTATAATAGGGTGAAAGTTGTTACCTACCATCACACTCACAAGTTGTCCAGACCTCCAATAACCCATTTATAGATAAAGTACAAATCAGCTACTCAGTTTCTCATCATTGTGGTAGAGTTTATTGGAATTAATAATATAGCTGCTCTTCCAGAAACATCACAGACAGTCTTTCTTTTCTCAGACATTGGTGCAAAGAGTCTTCTGATTGTGAAGCTAAAGACTAATTTCTTTTTGAAATTAAATCAGATCAAATTGGCTTTTGACCCACAGTAAAGACTTTTTCCTTCATTTCTCAACTTTTGAAACATGTTTACTAAAATTTTGATGGAGGATTTCTTGACTTCCACTTGATTCTCTCTTTAACAGGCTGAGCAGCAAGGAGCTTCTGTCACTACAAAGAAAACATTCCCAATACCCTACTTTACTGCCAAGCCAACATTAAAAAAAGGAAGGAGTCAGTAACCTAAGGCAGTTGCCTGAAAAACTCCTAAAAAAAGGTATAGTTCCCAGAGTTTAATAATACTATTTGTATGCATAAAGACTTTCATAGCTGTAATTCTATGACGTCACATCAGGAGAATTTTTTTTCTCTAATATTTTTAAATAATCTGAAGTAGCGTCAATACCGGTACTGGTAACAGTGAATTCACTGCCGTAAAAATTGTACTTTATTGAAAATCATTGTGATTTTATTGCCTTTGCTTAGTATGACTTGGTATTCTCATTAAGAATGTTTGAAAACTCTGAACTCAAATATTCAATACTTTCACTTTACTAAATTGTTAAAATCCTGCCCCTTCAAAATTGTTTTATTCTAGCCTACTGTGTTGCTCGTATTTGCTAATACTATCTAAACTGGAAAAATACCCCCTCTCATTATTGCAAATGTAAAAAATGTACTACTTGCAAAAAAATAGTCTGCCTAAAATGTCATTTTGACAAAAAAAATGTCATTTTGACAAAATTTGGTAATAATAAGGAAAGTACTGGAAAGACTAATATACTCCACACCATTGCACCTTTGAAAAAATGTAGGTAGTATAGAGAAAAGTACTGCAAAAATACCTGCAACAGAAGCAAAACCAGGAAATAAATGTATAGAATTAATGTCTAAAGGAGTATATCTGGATGGGCTTTTATTCTTTTTTTGTGGCATGATATGGAACACCATTGTACTACAGAAAAAGTAGCGATAACAGTAGAGGACACAAGGATCTCGGTTATTAAAAAGGGTCAGACAACTACTATCTGTCTATATTCTTTAAGTTAGAGAAGATTAAAAGCCAAACAAGAGCCTCAGAGGCTGTGAGTCTCATTGAAATCAATGGGAAAACGCATGCACATCTGAAGGCAGGGTTTGGCCCGAGCAAGGGAACCTCACTGAGACAAATCATTTTGCAAAGGCGTCAGAAAGGATCAAGGCTCCTACAATCCTTGAGTTCATATTGGCCACAGAAAGAGAGCAGAAAGAAAAGCAAAGACTGGCCCAAATACAAGAGGAATTGAGGTTGAATGTCTTTGCATGTACCATCACTGCAGAAATTAATTATAGAGAACAGGAAAAACACGGTTAATATAAGGTCTTAAAAAGAAACAGGGCAATTTTCAGAGGAAAGAGTTCATTTTGTAGCGTACAGCTGCTAATGCAAAGGATAGGGCAGGACTGGCAAGGCATCCCATCCTCCTTCTGTCCAAAAAAAAAAAAAATCCTTCTTCTTGTATCATTGGCATTTAATCAGGCATTAAACGTAACAACTCAAAGCGATTTCAGTGTCTCCTCCAGATCAGGAATGATATATTCTGTGAGAATTCAACATTTCACTAAACCAACGGTGCATTGTGAACGAGACAAGCTCCCCAAATTAGATTTAAAGGCGAAGAGTCACGCTTAAAATGATGTGGTGTCCGTTAGGCGAAATGCTGCGGCTGTGGGACCGATGCAGCGACCAAGACTCTAAGCTGACATCAAAGCAGAAAAAAAATCAGCTGAAATGACAGCAGCAGCTGCAGCATCCGCCTCTAAATTAGGCTGTGTTTCAAAGTCTGGACTCAACTGCTAAGCAGTATAAAGACCCAGGAGGAAGGCTGCCCAAGAAAAAGAGTTAGATTTCTAACCTAACACATCAAAGTAACACATGCTTAGAAGAGCAATAAATGCATATGGCACACATTCACATGCTGCCTAATTGCAGTGGGCTCGTGAAGCCAAGACAAACCTTCAGCTGATTCCTACTTTTACAGAGGATTTGAGTCCTTTTCAAATGCAGAAAGCTGACACAAATTGGTAGCAGATTAGAGTCTGGCATCGTGATAATACATCCCATAATTTCAAAAGATGGCCATTTTTCATATTGTAAGACACCTTTAAAATACTGAGCTCCTTATTATATAATTTATACATCCACCAGATTACAGCATATCCATAAAAACATAATAAATTAAGAAAACCTTTCTTTCAAAATTCAGACATAGAAATTCAGAAATAGAATAGAAAGCCATCTATTTCACTCTTAATTTACTTACACATCTATTTAATTATACTCGTGGGAAGAGTGAGAAATACATGATTAAATTAAATACATTGCTGAATGTTTTAGCACTAAAAGCAGTGATTCTGGAGAAGCACCCATGTTTTGGTATGTGCTTTTATTTTAGTTTATTCTATAAATTTAGGGAAATTATTTGAAATGTTATTGATTATGTACAGATATATAAGTAATTGGAAATAAGCCTGAATGCGTAGATACTTCACGATATGTACCCCAAGCATGCTTAGTGCAAAAAAAATGCTATTTTTATAGTTTTAGGGATATGATTTGAGATGTTTATTAAAATTCCTATGAAATTGCTGTGCAACAGTGGGTTTGTAAGTTAATTCAAACTTATACCTTCCTCAACTGCCTTTGAGAAACTGTGAATAAGTACGTAATAGAAACATAAATAAAAACCAGAGAAAAACCATGGAATTTAATTCTCTACAAACCTTTGGATCTTGTTTATACAGCTTAAAATTAGTATACTTTTGTGAAGGGTTAAAGTTGCAAGCAACAGTAATCATCTACAGTGCCTTCTCTTAACCTGTGCATTAAAAAAAGCAGTTCCACCAGAAATGATGAAACAACCCTGACACAGTGGCATTATTACTCATGAAGTAATATCGCTTTTTATGCTTATAGACTTTTGCCAGTTTAAGTTAATCTATTCAAGGACATCAACATCAAATACAGTAGTATAGCAGCTATCATCAAATCAATCAGAGATGCTAAAAAAAGAAAAAGCCCCTAAACATGCAGTTTCAAAATAAAGCAGAAGCACGAATGTATACATATGTTGTACTTATAAGATGTGCTATCTCACTCAAGAATCAATTAATAAAATATATCTGTTGAAATGATTCATCTTGAAATGAAAATGACTTGGAAGCTAAAACTCAGACACCCCTAGAAGGACACAAAAGAATATGGTGTAAATTAAGGCCAGATTCTTATCTTAAATTTCCCAGATCTTGTCATTTGTCCAGTAGATGTAGCATTGTAAAAAATAATTCTTAAAAATGAGGAAAAATGGCACCACATGTCTTTTCTAGTCGTTGTGCAGAGGAGCCTGGAGGGGTGGTGTAGTGAGTACCATGGGTTTGGTGCACAAGGACTCTGAAAGCATGAAGGTCATCACAGCCCTTAAATTAAATCATCCTGACTACCTGAGTGCATTGATTTGCATTTCAACCACCACAACCAACTCAGAAACGGTGTGATTTACTAGTTTTTAGTCAGATCAATTCTTATTCTTTGGTTTCATTTTGGCTTTGATAATAATAAATGCTAATGTTTAGTGAGCATTTTAGGGGGGGGATGTCTTTCTTAAAAACTCAACAACCCTGGTTTTCAGAAAGGGCTGAGAACTTGCAATGCAGACGTGCTGAACACTCTGAGAATAACACAAGATCAAATAGTTATGTAGTTGCCTCAACAGACAACTTGCCTGGTATGGAAATTAGAAAGGAGAGAGTTATTTTCCTGTGGAAGATGAAAGACCATAAAAGGCCAAATTCAGTACAACCCCTTTTATAAGCAAAACATGAAAATATTGTTTTCCTTGTATGTAGCGATAAGATGAAATGTTTGTGAAGTTACATGATAATACAAGCCTCTAATTTACTTCAAGTTTTTCTGACCCAAAACTATTGGTATTTAGAATGGGAGGATTTTTGTTGTAGTTCTGAAGAGTTCTAACCACCACAGTGTTTCTGAGAGGACCTGCTCATTTTCCCCCATCCTGAAGTGTATCCAAACATAACTGGCATTGTATTTCCTAAGGATGACATTGGTTCTATGCTCTTTATCACCTTCCTTACTAGACTATTTCTCATATAAATTCTGGAAAGGGAGGAATTGAGAAAGGGACACCATTTTTTTCCCAGTTTTCTGATGAAACTTCACCTTGTTTTGCATTCCCATTCTGCTTCAGGGAGCACCTGGAAATCTCACAGAATTTCGGAAGAGATTCTCTGCAGCCTTAGTAGTTTCCCTTCACTTCCAACTATGTTATTAACTTTCTCATCCCAATCCCAAATGAGCTTAAATATAGACTCCTCTACATGTAATGAGCCATAATTAGCTCATCAACTTCTGACAGGCCTAAATAGACTTGTTAGGAAATGACAAGTCTAGTCGATCTCACAGTGGAATGGGTGTCATCCCTTTCACTCAACCCTCCAAGGAAGCAAATAAACCTCTTAAAAGTTATTCAGAGGGCTCCCAGACTCCTCCAGAAGCCCAAAAGAAGAGGACTTAGTTTAGATCACTGTTCTCCTACCTTGCCCTTTTAAAGTTTGCAGAGATTTGGAGAAAAATGACCTAGGAGAAGAAGGAAACTGTAGAAGTAATTCATTGGTGTGATGGGTTACCCTTTCTCCTTTTTCCCCCCTAGATAATGAAAGGGCTGTGATGCTGAAGGTAACAATCTTTGGCTTGTTTCTGTCTCTGCAGGTGCCAGAGCCAAAATTAGCTCATCAGCTCCTGATGACCCATGCTGATGTTACTATTTAAAATGTTAAGAACTCTTAAAATAATAAGAGTCTAATCATCTGATCTTTATTTCTCTGACCTACAGCTCAACTAGATGAGTCCAGGTAGCCAAAATTTATTTCATTTATTCCAGGTTATTAATTTATTTATTTATTTAGCTAGCTAGCAAGTGCAAAAGTGGCACAGAGTAACTGTGCATTAGGACTGCTGAAAAATATCTTTCTTATGTAGGACAACCATAATGCCTCAAACAAAGAATCCAGCCACTTTTGGAAAGTGTTGGTTTATGCTGATGTTCTGATACCTACATAATTCACAACCGAAAAATTGGAAACTAGTCCAATATTTGCAAGTATTTCCCATACGAGATAGGTCTCCTCAGCAACAATATCCTAGGTAAGGTTTTCCTCCCTGCCCCAGATAAAAGAGAAAAAGGGAAAAAAAAAAAAAAAAAAAAAAAGAACTGAAGATTCTTTTTGAGAAATTCCACATTGCATATTCTGCAGGAATGAGTTCTTGTTTGAGAAAATGTGAAGGTCACATCATCAGTAGGTCATTACAACATCTGGGATATTCAGAAGCCAGTTGAGGTTCTGGGAGTAGGATACCTCTGGAAATCTGTATTAAATTTACAGCTTAAACACTATTGGTCTACTGACTTTAGTAGAGCAATGCAATTTACAGCAGCTGAGTCAATGCTGAGTGCCACAGAAAGCCTGTAGAGAAATTAAAATTCCTGCTCTGATAATAAAATGGATCTGAAATCATGAAACTGCAATAAAATTAATATGATTCTCATTTGCTTTTTTAGTAGTTATTACATCTCAGTTTCTGAAAAAAGCTATCTTTTGTTTCCAAGCTATGTTTGTGCAGTAGGATTCTGCCCTAGGAGAATCTTATCACCAAGTTATAAATCTCTGAACCCAGAGAATTTCAACAGAAACACTTATTCATTCCTAACTAGTTTGGATTTTACACTAACACTGTAATTAAATTGTGTTTTCTTCACTTTTCCCCTGCTGTTTGAGAGAGAATGTGTTCAGCTTTCTGGTATACAATGAGAACTAAGTGAATACTAATCTATTGTAACCTCAGTGAATTTGAAGGAAAAGACAGACTTTGATTTTACTAATTGTTTTCTAAAATAAGGCTTTTAGGGAAAAAACCCAGAAGAGTTCCTTCCCATTCTTATCAGGAATTTCAAATAAAAATCCTGTTTTCATTACTCTAGCACAGAACAGCAATTGATTCTGTCAGACTTTAATTGAAGCACCTAATGCATGTCAAAATATTATTTTTTTAGCAAGTCTTCATTTATAAAGTAAAAGAAAAGTTAATGAATGTGCCTTCTGCTCTCACAAACATACTTAAAATTGGCTATATATGACATCTTCTCTGCTACCATCATGCAAAACTATGCTATCTTAAATACCACAAGGTTGCAAGTGCTCTCTTGAGGCACCAAATAAGGTTGGCATGTTCAACTACTGCTTCTCTTTGTTGATTTTTTTTAATTAACTTTAGCGAGCAATGGCTCAAGCATGACTGGGACAGGATAACTACTGGGAAGTGACCCTGGTCACATGGACATAAGCACCAAAACAAATGGTGGAAGTGAGCAGGAGTGTCTTCAAGTAAATTTGGAAAGTAACATTTGACATATTACCTTCTCCCTGATCCTGAGTAGTCCGTGAAATCAAGCGAATCTTTATGCTTTTTGGAAAGATATTAGCACCAGATAGGTATGTAGAAAGGCTGGGCTTTTATGTCAGATATACAGATATTTAGGTTTCCTGTTCAACCTGTTCAGACTTACATACCTAGACAGCATTTCAACCAAACATTTAACATTAACCAAGATGCTGTGTTAGTCAGGAAGGTGGTGTGACTGTCAATGGGCCATTGGACATACCCTGGCAATCAGAGAAGTTTGTAGAATCGATATGTTTCATCCCCTCCCACCACATGACAGATCCAGGAACACACATTTCTGTTCCTCACTACAAAATCTCAGTTATTCTGGAACTGTCAGGACAAGAGGACTGTTGTTTCTGTGCATCCTCTAATGCAAAACATTGTTCATTTAACGGGTTCAGACAGACAGGACTTGAAAGTAACATGGTTCTAGCAAAATGTTTTGTTTTGCCCCTTGCAAGGGGAATACAAAAGTACTGCTTTAAACTCTTGCCTCCTTATTTAAAATCAGAAAATGTGACAAAGTTGGAAGTGTCAGATAAAGCAATGTGATATCTATAGCAGAAAAGTTACACTACATGCAACTTGCTTACTCATCAGAATACACTCCTTAGAAAACTTGTTAAAAGTAGTAGAGTAAGACCAGAAAAATGCTTTTAATAATAATTCAGGATCAGGAACCGTATGAAAGCACAAGTCTTCTGGGAATACTAGAGAAGACAGACAATCTTGACCTTTGCCCTGGTAGAAAATTAACCATCCTTTTTCTGGAGCAAAGTACAAGCAAAGAAAACCTTGTCCAAATACAGGAAGGAGAGCACATGCTCTCACTCTGCAAAAGCCACAGATAAAATGAGGAACAGAAAAGCAGTCTTAATAGTAGCCTCAGAAGCTCAAGATCACACACAGAATCCTTTAGATACCCTGAAAGAGAACGAAACGCTCTGGGTGAGTTATTTTCCCCACTAAGGTCAATGACAAAGCACCTGCTGAGTTTGTCTTCCCAGTCTTGATGTTCTGTAAATGGAGGTAGTAATAGCAGAAAAAACAGTGTGATCAAACTTATTTACATTACCCATACATTTGTAACATATGGAATTTTTTTTCTGCATATTAAAGATGTTTCAGGAACTAGATAATGAGTTTCAGCGTTCATTTCACAGGGGCATAGCAGTATCAACTTATAACAAGGTGTGCAGGAATGAAGACTTCTAGGAACACAGAAAGAGTCAACAAAATTGTTTTACAGGACTTTGTATTTGTAAGATTGCCCTTTTGCATTTGTAAAGCTTAGCAGTGCTATCTAAAGACATACATATCAAGATACATGGGCTGAGTATTTTTGCCCCTGCTTGTGAGCTGTCTGTTTGTGCAGCACTAACTCCGTAAGAAAAACAGTACCTAACTGTATTGAGACAACTAAATTTTATGGATCCCTGAGCATAACTGAGATGCCTGGATTGATGCATAAATGAAACACTATATTTTTAGTGAGTAGAGTCTTACAATCTATTCGTACAGTATTTGTGTACCTCTGTGCTGTGTCTTGCCCTCAAAGAAGTGAGTAGAAGCTTTTCTGGAGCTAAAATGATGCAGAATAATTAATTCAGAACAAGGGCATGATTGAAAAAACTGTGAAAATGAGTATTTATTTTCTCTCTCTCATGATAACACAGAAGCCCCAAGTTGCAGTGTTAATTCTCCAGAGGAAAAAAATAATAAAGCAATGGAAATATGGTAAATAAAGGTATTCAGATAGCTTGTTAAACCTTTTGTGTGTTAATATGTGATCATCTAGAGCAGAATCTCCCAACCACTCAGACCATCATGTCACCTGGCTTTGCTTGGTGGGATTTGCTCTGACAGAGCTTAGTCCCTTTACTAATTCATTGGCCATGTGATCACTCAGCAGTCTCCTCTTTTATTTATTTTTCCCCTCAATGTCACTGTTTTACTGTAATTTCTTTATTTAAAACAAACAAACAAAAAAAACCTATAAATTATGTTCTTAAACATGTCTTCCTGACCTGATATATAAACTGAGACTTAAGTACAAAGAACTTAGAAGTTTTCAAATCTAATTTTTCTAAGTACATTGAAGGTATGGAAACTATATATTTTGTGGTGGGCTTTAAATCACATCTAATATCTTCAACTCAGAAACAGCAATATGGAGACATCCAGGAAGAAATGGAGAACCTTCCATGTGAGAAATATTGTTTTTCATACTCTTGATAGGTTACATCCTGACCCTTCCTTACATCCTAAGTATCTTTTCATCCTAGAGGTCTATGACTTTGTCTCTTAAGGATCCATCAAAGTAAAACAATTATTGTGCTTTCTGTGCAAAAACCAGGACAGATATGTAGTCCATGCATAAAGAAGAACAGTCAAAAGCCAAGCTGTATATGAGCCATGAAGTGTTAGCCAGAAAAAGATTCTCAGAATATGTTTTAAGATCTGTATCAAGTAAAAACATAGTACTCTGGTGTGTATGTTATTTTCCATGTGACTGACAAACAATACAAAGCATATGTCTACTTTATAATGAAAAAGTCATTTTTGTTTAACAAAGTTACTTAACATTCATTGAGAAGTTCAGCAGAGTGCCATTAGAGGGCATGAAAGAGTAGTTGTGTAGAGAAGGGAACACAGCCTCAAGCAAATAAACTCAATAAAATAGCTGGAATCAAAATAAAATAAGAAAAACATTTTTAATTAATCACCTCTGTTGAGCAATCAGCTCTGGATGCCAGCTCTTCAAATCTACACTCTCTTCTTCCTTCTTGAGTGTCCTGTCACTGCAGGTAATAGGTCTTGGCCACCAGCAAAAGCAAGATCAGACCCATTTTGGTCCAGCAGTAATAGTTAATTTCTGGAATTTTTAAGTCATGTATAAAACAAGACACAAACCCAAAGGTTCAGTAATCTAACTGCTGTGCCAGTAGGAAGGCACAAAGGCAAATCAGAGGGATTACAAATGCTCAGTACAAGGAGAGTAGCTGATGTCTAAAAGGATCACTAAAATAATAAGAGATTCACACCAGGAAACAACCACAACAACACGTGAAATGTATTTTAAGCGTATTTAATAGATTTGTATTAACTCCTTGGACTGTTGAAAAAGGTCTGTGGAAATAGAAAGATGCGTCAGAGCAGAATCACCAACTGCAGATAATGTTAGTTAAACAAAATTCCCGCTTTCTGAGAGACCTGGAGGAAAAGAAATGGTCTGTCACAAGAAAACCATAATTTTCTCCTATGCATCCCAAAGCAGAGCTAGAGTGATGTATGAAGAAATTATTTTCTGTACTCCATTCCTCCTAATAACTTCTTTCAGAAAAAAAAGAAAAAAAGAAAAAAAGGAGGAGGTAATTTAAAAAAGAAAGAAATCAAAGAAATATTTAAGATATAATTTCTATTCTCTTCACTTGGGAAGGCACCACAGTCATCACCATCATTGCCTCAAACTGCTAGAGATATGGTGACTCCTTTGCTATTATTAGGGCTATTATGTACCCACAATTTTTCTTTTTTTTAATATGTCCTACTTTCGCTCCCTGAAAGTTCTGTCTGCGCAATTTTTTACAAATGCAGACAGTCTCTAATTGTTTCTATTTTTCACTCCCTATTAGGGCTACTCTTTTGGTCTGGTGATTGCCTGAGAAGGTATCAAAGATTTGCTCATGATGATAGGTTTTGCTGTTTGTTGATGATGTCCTTGGTTCAGAAGCACCAAGGCCAAAGTCTGATAACACAGATATCAGACATCCTTTGTGGAGTTTCTGCCAGTTGTTTATTGGCAGAAGTGTACTAGGGTGCATCAAAGTCCTTTTGAGTAAAATAATTATGAAGTTTCCAGGACTATGCCAAAGACAGAGAATAGTCTGAAGACATGGAGGCTGCTCCTGTGAGACCTCAGTAGTCAGAACTTGACAACTTGTGAAGCATAAGGTTTCTCAGGTGGGGTTTTTTAAGCATTTTTTTCTTTGTATGTCATTATAGTATTTTTCCTCCCCAAATAAGTCATCCCACTTTGAATCTCATCTTCAGATGCATCCTTTAACAGTGAGTTCCACATGTAAACTACATGCAGTGAGGCAAAAATACTTTTTCTGATGCAGAAAAACAGTAAGTCTTCCTAAAACAGGTCCTTCAGAACTCAATTTGGACTTCCTGGCTTATCTGTGAAGTATGAGCACAGTATTTTTCCTTCCCGCTCCATAAACCAGGTATTTGGTTTTTGCAATGTCTACCTCCTTGCAATAAAAGGTTAATGTGTATCCCCAGATCAGCAGACCGATTGCCACAGAATTATTTTATTTTTTAGAAATAGTGAGGTATGAACTTCAGGATAATTATTCCCATGGAGTGGAAACAGACTCTGGATTTGCGATATGGGGATTAGAAACATTAAGTATATTCTCAGTTCATAGGATTTTATTTCCTTTTCATGTGACGTCTCTTTGCCTTCAGTTTTATATGTGATTGGAAAGCTTAATAAAAAAATGAAGTTTAAAGCCCTCTCACATTATTTACTTCATGCAGTTAGCATTCACAAGCATCAAAGCTTCTGTTTCAGTGCTGTATCAAAAACCATGAAGCTTAAGGCTTGGCCAAAGAATCGACACAAGCCTAAAGCAGAGGCATCAACTCATGAGACTGCTAACAGAATGGATTAAACAGACTTTTCAAAGTCTCACCAGTGCTGTGGGGAAAAAAGCCCTCAGTTCTACACATGTTTTTAAACTAAGAAGTCCAGCTTTTGTAAACTATTCACTTTGTTGATGCTCAACAAATATCTATTGATAAGATGACATAATCTGCTAAAGAAAATAATTTCTCAAAGGCTTAACTCTGTTTTTACGTAAAATAAATGGGCTAATCATGCATTGACAAAAACAAACAAAAAAAAACACAAAAAAAAGAAGCAATGGATTTTCATAATCAAGGAAATGTTATAGTCCTTGTTTGCCAATAAGAACACTGTTTCTACGGGGCCTGATTGCTTTCATGAGAGGAATTGGATCCAGGAGGAATAATTTCATTGTGGTATTTGACAAAATTTCAATACGGGCTCAGATTTTCTTCTTTGCTCATTTATTATTAGCTAGTTTGGTGCTGGGAATAGCTACCATAGTATTTTCTTATTTGTCAGCAATGCCATTACACCTGCACTGTCCATACTGGGAGATTACGCTTTCCTTTATGTCACACTGCCGTTTCCTGGCTGCTGCCTCCAGTTCTCATTCAACTACAGGCTGCCTGGTTTCTCCATGCAAAACAAGATTGGCAAAGAACAAAATGCTCTGTAAAGATTGTTTGTTTGTCTTTAGGAATGGAAATCCTCTACTGTCTGCTCCACAGGCTCAAAGCCAGGGCCAGGCCCTGCAGCCGGGGTCTGTCCCAACAGGCCCAGCTGGGGAGCAGGGCAACCTGGGGGGCAGCAGGGACAGCCCCAGCCCCTGGTAACAGGCAGCCCTGGGGACCGGCTGTGGGGAGCTGCAGGACAGCTCTGCTGCAGCATCACTGAGGCCAGAACAGTTGTCCCTGACACTGAAATAGTGTCCTGGGCCATGGGCCGGGCAGCAGAAGGCCCTGGAGAGGCTGCACAGGATCACCATTATGGGCCATGACAGCCACTAGCGCGGGACAGCCCCAGCCCCTGGTAACAGGCAGCCCTGGGGACCGGCTGTGGGGAGCTGCAGGACAGCTCTGCTGCAGCATCACTGAGGCCAGAACAGTTGTCCCTGACACTGAAATAGTGTCCTGGGCCATGGGCCGGGCAGCAGAAGGCCCTGGAGAGGCTGCACAGGATCACCATTATGGGCCATGACAGCCACTAGCGCCCAGCCACAGGTTCACTAGAAACACCAGCCACAGCAGAGTTAATGGAAACACAGTGCTGAGAATTTAATCAGTGAAGCTGTCATCAAAAAGAGTCATTATACAGCTTTTGGGCCCTGCATGTCATAGCAGCTTAGAACTGCAGAGAGAAAATAGTATGACTGCTTTTCGTGTGAGAGATTGCACAGGTAGAAGTGAGATCAAAGTCAAGGGCACAAGTAGTTGTTTCAAGACTACCACATCACTAAGATTTTCATTAAAACTGTGCTTACACTAACTCCCGTGAAGAGCACACTAGCAGTCTTGGAAAAAAAAAAAAAAAACCTGTACATGCATAAGTGGAACAAGAGCACAATATGATATTTATAAAAACAGATAATGATAAACAAATAATAAGAGAAAATAGTAATAAAATGGTGCTGCTCAAAGCAGACTAATGTAATTTCAGCAAATGTCACTTTATTGCTAAATGATCGAACTGGGAAGGAGGGATATATTAAAGATTAAGATGACTGTGCCCACAACTCTGTCAGCCTTGAAGCTGACTCACAAACTGTAGGGCTGAATACCAGATAAAAACAACTTTTATGGTCTTACTAACCTTTGAACACTGGACAATAAAATACCATACTTCCTTTGACATTGTGTCATACTTAAGATTATTCTTTGAAAATTCCTTTTGAATTAAATAAATGCCTTCCTTTTGATGCAACTCGAAAAGCATTTATATTGAATTAGAATAAAACTGTCATTCATTTTCTCAGAAGACAATGACTTGACCAAACTGTAGGTTATATAAAGCCCTGAACTTATTAAATACCTATTTTTAAGCGACATTTGAGAATTACATTATCTGCAATAATCTCTTGATATTACCATCCAAAGGAACTATTAAAAATCAATTGTCTTGCTGCACTGTTGGTCACACACCTCTTTTCAGTAAGATCTGCTAGCACATGTCACTGGATTTGCAGGTTTCCACATGTTTTTTGTCTTTTGAATAGTAATATGTCATAAAAAAGCATGAACTCCTGAAGTTTGGTAGTGCCATTTAGCACCTCCAATCTTTCACCTCCATGACGCCAATTCTTCTGAAAGTGCTACTTCTGAAATTCACGAGCAGTATATTTGTAGTGAAACCTCTTTAGAAGACATAACTAATTTCTTTAGTTATACTGTTTGTTTCCTTATTTATACCATTTGTTTCTATGTGAAAAAATAAACAAGTCAGACTCCTCTGTGTCTAGAACCTAGTCCTTGAAAAGCTGAATGAATCTGATTTATTCAAGCAATATGTAATCTGAGAAAGACAATATATAACTTCAGCTCTCAGTATCAGTCAGTAAAGTTCCATCTCTTCCATTGAGTTTTGTAATTTTATACCAGTTTATACCTTTAGTCCAAAGTTGCTTAATGATAGGTTATAAGATATAATTGTAAGTATGCAGCATCTTGTGAAATGCATTATTTAACAACATTGGCATTACTTTGAGAGTGGTAGAATAAGCTGTTTTTAATTCTACGACCTTGCTGGTGGACTTGGACTTTTTTTTAAAAAAAGCCCTTTATCTTTTGGGTAGAAGGAAGGAACGTCATTGGCAAAGGAAATTTAACCTTTCCTGCAGACATCTTTAGATTAATGGTCTACAGACTAAATATAATTACAGAACTTATATTTTTTTTACAAACTTGAAAGAGTTGCACGTGTTAGTGAATAGATACAGAGCTGATCCAATACTATCAACATTTTCTAGCTACTCTTTCATTTTTTATGAATGTAGTGATTTCAGAGCCACCCTAGAATGTCTATAGGGCTGTAATTTGACTGACAATACCAACTTCATGCATCTACTAATAATCCTTCTTCTCAGGTTAGGTTTGAGTGTTTTGTTCTTCATCTTTTAAGGATCTCTCTGCAGGACACAGAGGGTTTTTCAGCTTTTTCCTAGTCAAATATATGAAATATGCTGATTTAAAATAATGATACACTAAAACACAGCTGTGAACAGAAGCAACCAAGATGGTCATGGCTGCCTTGAGGAACTATCATATAAGCTCCCTCCTTCCCTTTTCCCCTTGCATACTGCTGCTTCTTTATTCAATAACTATTTCCACGCTGACTAAATGTAAA
This sequence comes from Antrostomus carolinensis, assembly GCF_000700745.2. Lineage (NCBI taxonomy): Eukaryota > Metazoa > Chordata > Aves > Caprimulgiformes > Caprimulgidae > Antrostomus > Antrostomus carolinensis. The sequence goes on from NW_010286807.1 coordinate 153,602, forward strand.
CCATCTCTTGCTCTGTGGATTTACAATAAGACTTCAAATACCTTAGCACTTAGAAACTAGAAGTGTTTTTCAGTCAGAATAGCAGAATAGTTAATTTAGCATGTTCTCGACTTGGGACACAATTCCTTGCATTCATGTACATCAGTTTTAGCTTGCTTTAATTCTGCCAACTTTAGCACAGTTCACCTTGATTTAAGTTACTGAATAAGAGACTGAGACACCAGGATAAATCTAGCAAAAAAATAGCAGTCATAATTTATTATATGTATAGTAGTGCTAAGTGCTAATTGCTCTCGTCCCATGGACTGTTGTTGTGGCATTTTCCATAAATAAAGATGACACAAGATAGAGAGATTGACTGACTTTAGTCAGTTGACAGCCAGCTAACAGCCAGCAGTAAGGATGGAAAGCATTTGAGCCCAGGGGTTTAAAGTGCTAAAGCCTGTATTTATGTCTGCTTTTTATTGTGTAACAAATTTGTATGACCCTCTGAAATGCATTTTATTTTCATCTTTTTATAGATTCATTTTTAAATGTCTTTGATTTTTTCAAGTTTCAGGTGCATGGTGACACAATTTTGCCATAAGTACAGCTGACTCTGCTAGGTGACAGGGAGGTGATGCAGATGAGTAAGGTCTCACCTGATGTGTTAAGCACATCAGCAGATCTAGAATTCAAATGTCTGGAAAGAAAATTGATGTACTTTAGGCTACTTCCAGCCCTGGTAAACGTAAAGGAAAATTCATTCAAGGCTCTAGTGTTACACCAGTTCTTCCAATAAAGAGGTTACCTGAAGAGTTCCAGCTACTTAAAATGCAGACGATCACCTATTAAGACAGGCTACCATTATGTCTACCTGCCTCTTCATTGAATATCTGGTTATATTAAGGGTCTTATTCCTCATCTTCAAGGCCATCCATCAGATTAGCCTAAGCTACCATGCATCATCTGCCAAGAGATCTCCAGTCCACTGAGCTCACTAAAGTCAAAGATAAAAAAATGGAGTTAGGACTATGGAGGAGAAAGGACACTCAGTTTCTTGTGTCCTTCCTCAAAGAGATGAGTCCTTCTGGGAATCCCAGCATTTTCAGATCAGCATATAAAATCCACCTCATAACATGGTCTTCCCTCAGAACAAAAGATGAAAAATTCTGATGTCAAGAAGGTGATGAGAGAGCTGTGGGGCTTTTTAATGTGTTTACTTTTAGAGTCTGGAATGTGTTCACACAGCACAATGTTCAGAGTGTGGCAAAACTGCTTTGGCAGGCAGGGAGGTCATTAATGGCATGCTTCTGCACTAGGAAGAGACTAAACAGCAGTGAGGCACAGAGGGATGAAGGACTATGTCTCACTGTAGTTTAACCGTAACAAGTGACTTTGGTGGTCTCTATCTTGCACTGTGCTCAGGGTGGTCTACATACATTAGCA
>NW_010286807.1:155055-193850 GCF_000700745.2 Antrostomus carolinensis
GTTTATCTCTGTGAGATAAAAGGTAAATTTTCAGATTCAGAAGCTGTGATCTGATATTTCCTGTGCCATATATTTTATTTCTTATGCCCTGTGGAGAGGAAACTATGATTGCATGTGAAATACAAAGGATAAGTAATGATTTCATTGTGCTGGTTATTAGGCCTCACTAGTCTAGTACTATACGATTTTGAGTACAGTCACACACTCACTATATAATTTGTCTATATATATTCAGTGACTCCAAAACATCTTCGTTTTCATGGTGCCTGTGCAAAACAAGGATTATCTGCAAGAACTTTTAAAGTTTGAGTATTTCTGCACCTGGCGTTACTAAAAGTTTAGTTAATTCTATGTATATCACTTAAAATATATATGACTAGAAACAACGTTATAACCAATGGCCACGGTGTATTAACAAAACAGTAGAGAAGACCACCCAGATGACTATCTAAGACTGTAATACTATTACCTCACTGAGCCTTAGTTCCATGTCTTTTCTGTGAAGTAGTAATTTTGTAAGAATTTACCTCTTATAGTTAGCAGTCATGAAGAGAATTGAATTCCTACTCTGTTGCTCATGGAAATGTGGCACAGCTGAGACAAATTGAGGTGTGTTTACACTACACACTGCTGTAATGCAATGATATCTCTACAGGTTCTACACATATATAAAATTAAGTAGTCTCTACACTTATTTAAACCAGCTTTAAAAGAACTCAGTCTAGAATCAGTATCTTGCCCTGGCAAGACAGCTGTTGACATCTGATTCATTTTGACTCCTTTCTACCATATTGTCAAATAGACATAAGCATGAAGTTAGATTTGGGTTCATTCTGTTTTGTTCATTTGGGATTTTTGTTCTTTATATCTGATTATGAAGAAATGGCTTTCATGAAGCCCTTGAACTTGCAAAATCGAACCTGCTTAGCCTTGTCTCCCTGATTAATACAGCTGGACATCCATGGAGTTTCTCAGGGGCACAGTTAAGCACATATTTGCAGGTTTCAGACCTCCACTGCCCACATATTTGCAACATCTATGTCTGATTACGTACATTATTTGTTCTATCTCCTGTAAGATTTAAAGTGAGTGTGCATTCCAGACGTACAATTAAACTATACACTGGACTAAATCCTAATTTCAGGTAAAATAGCATAGAATAAGACCAGTGTAATTGAGATGAGGCTACTGATTTCAAGTGCACTTCTTTGGATATTTACTGGTGGTGTAGAAATTAAAATCTGGCCTATAGTAGCTATTGTTTCTATCCTGAAAAAACCCTTCTCCACAGCTATTTTTTCTTCACATTGGTAGGGCAGTAAATAAGTACTTAGCCCATAAAATGAATATGATACATGAAATACTTTGTCTTTGTATGCTTGCAATGTATGTAGCCTAACACAAGTATAGAAAGGGATTAGACATTCCCTTTTAGTTAAGAGATATATCAGTGCATAAAGTCACAGTCTGGGTTCATTTAGCCTTTTCATTTGTAGTGCTCCATATTACATGAGTGCAGATCTATTTGAATCTCTTTAATATTCATGATCCTCTCACCAGTCTGAGTGAAAGAGATAAAGCTTTTGATAGCAATCTCAGCAACTTGATTAACAATGCACTAATCATCACTACCATTGACCTGATTCAGAAATGTTTTCAATTCATCCATCACTTTATAACCAAAGATGATTGCATTACCTTACCATTTTTTATTTAAATAAAACCACATGAGCTGTAAATATCTTGCCATTTTGCTAAATGCACCTTGGTACCAAATTAATTTATTTTTAAAACTAAATACCAAAATGACCTATAATAACCAATTAGGGCAGGAGCATAGGGAAAGCATATCACAAGTGGTCTGCAATAAAATCAATTCACTTTGACTTCACATCAATAAATGTTAAATTGTGCCAAGGAAATAATTTTGCAATAAATTGTTATTGTTGTTATAAAATCTAACTAACGCATATTACCAGGAGTAATTATCCATATATCAGAATGCATTGAATGTAGAGTGTGCACTATAATTACTCCCAAAATTGCTTATCATTCAAATGGTAATTTTAGGGATAATGTTTCTTTAACTATAACTTTATAAATTTCATCTGAAATTTATTTTTTAAGTTTTTTTTCCTTTACTTGGTACTGCAAAGAAAACAGAAATTGGACTGTGAAAAATGCAACAGATAATATATATGCTAATGTAGTTTAATCAGTATTTTGTATTTTCATATGTAATTGCTGAATGTTGCAACAGTGTTAATAAAGTAAGATACCTCATTTTGAGTGGAATTTCCTTCATGAGTACTAACTGGAATCTCCAAGCCTATTTGTAGCAATAGGTAGAATGAAGCACTGCAAAAAATATCAGCATCCAGCTCTGTGTGAATATAAAGCCTGCAGTGGTCAGTGAATTTTGTTATTAGCTATTACTTTTTAAAAAATGTCCTAATATTTGTGTTCAGCCTGAAGTCCACTCTCACAGGGATTTGGTGCAGAATTTTTAAACTGTAATATCAATGATCAAACAGAAAATAACCCAAAACCAACAACAACAAAAAAGCCAAAAAACCACCACCAAAAAACTCTTATTTAATTTGTACAACTAGATAGATGAAGAGTTTCCCGTCTGTCTAATATTTTCCAAGCCATCAATATCTCTCCTATGGTGCACTGGGAATTATTCAAGACTAGGACAAACTAAAGCAGTGTACCCCCACAGACAATCATTCTAGTGGATGGGTGATTCTAACCTGGGATGCAGAAGAGCTAAGTAGAGATTTAAGTCTCTATACTGTTTTGCCTTTTCTAGATCTGGAATCACTAAAGGGTTAATTTCATGATACAGAAATTACCCTTCTTTTAGTAACTCTTAAATGCTGTGATTAAACTGGGTGGATGGTTACATGTTTGTAGTTATGATGACTGTTTTCAGCTCACTTGAAGCTTTCTAATTGGGTTTGTTACCTTTCTTTTTTCTTTAGTTTTTAGATGCCTTAACAGCATCATGTATCTGAAGTTCTGAACTCCCCATGTTGTAGAAGAATACACCTGGAAAGACCTCAGTATTTTGTACAGCTGGGTCATCAGACATGGAACCATTATGTCTAGGTACAACTCCTAATGGTATCCAGTTGCTTTTTGATGGATTAAATCTAAGTTAGTGCTGCTTCTTTAGTTTCATCATCACTATTTGAAATAACTTAAAAATTTTTGGCAATCGCTGTAGATAGGACAGAGGTTCTGAATAATTTTATGCATAGAACTGGTCACTGTGGTTTAGACATAGTGACAGTTATAAAAGGAAGAGATCAGAGAAAACAACTCAGCTGCTGCTGCTGTGTGAGACTCTTCTGTGCAACGGGAACGTCAGTCTATGCAACTGCCACTGCTGTCTTTTCCTGCATATAACTGCTATGAAAAGGACAAGAACAGTGATACAGAAGTCTTTTGCAGATTCAAAATAAATCAAAATTATTATTAATTTTTATGACGAACTTTGGTTTTTCTTCTTATGAAATAACACTATTCTGTTGAATATATGCTTTATACTACCTTGTTTTCATAACCACATAAAGTAGCTCAAATTAGACAAAAGAGGCTTTTGTGAAGTATTTTAGAAAGATAGTTTTTGAAAAACAATTGTGAAGTGGCATAAATAAAAAATTTTTTATTCTGTGGGAGCTACTGAATTTGCAGTTTCATCAGAAAGTATTTGTGAAGGTGACCAACTTGTTTTTCAAATATGTCTGTAACACACATCCTGAAGATACTGCAGAATTTTCTAACATTTCTTTATTGCCTTGGTTAACTGCTGATATCTAAAAACCCAATGTGCTAGCAGCAACCCAATCATTAGCAAGAATTGGTCATGATAATGAAAGTGCACTTTCCTTTGGAACTGAGCAACACATTTTGTAATGATGGAATGGATAATGTCTTAATTATTCCCCACATCTTGTAGTTGTGAGGAAACATTTCAGTAATGAGGAAGACATTTTAAACCTTCTGGAGTTGCATTATTAAAAACTTCATCATAACTGGGTGTGTGGGACTTCTCATACTTCACTTTGGATACCCAGTCTAAGCCCACCAAATTAGGTTCCTGTCTAGGTCAAAGTTAGGTGACTGATGTAAGCCAGACTCACCCTCCAGGAGCACACAGAGAGGCTATCTGAAATTACACACTCAAATTCGGTGATACAATGTTTACTGTCCTGACTTTCTTTTTATATTTTTTCTTTATATTATTCCTTACAGAAAGTTTGAACTCTCAGAGATGCCCAAGGGTTTTGTAAACCAGGTGCTGTTAAGTATTTTTGAAGATCCTGACACAATAAATTGTTAGGAATATTAAAGTGATATTTTAAGAATGAAATACAAAGAAAAGAGTAAAAAAGTTAAGATATCCACAGGACATATATAGTTCTTAAAATAAAGCCTCTGCATGTGAATTACCTAAATGCACCTTCCACTTCTAGTAGGTGCTTCTGATTCAATTGTTTTGTAGGTGTGAATAGTTTCTTTTCATATTACTTTTTAAGACCCTTCTGAAGAGAATCATTTTTATCCAATGTGTAATTTTTTAAATAACTTATCTAGATTTAATTTGATAAAGAAAAATGTGTATCAGCTTAGCCATTTAATACTAAAATACATGGCCTAAAGAAATTTTATTTTAAAGCTGTTTGCCTTTTAAATTGTAACAGTCTGTATATCTATTTGTCTAGACTCCATCAAGGGGACTATTGTAGCTGGAGGCATTGGTTTGAAGAAGACTAAAGGGCTACATCATGTCAAAGCCTCAAGTAGGAATTATTGCCTTTCTTGCCTCAGTTCACAGCTGTATTATGTCACCAAATCACATCACAGTGTAATCAAAGATGAATAAAATATTTTTTTTCTTTACCTTAAATGCTTTCCCTGTCAATTACAATCAAAGGACATGATTTCAGGTCTGTCAGTTTGCTGGTTCTCTCCTACTGATGACTCCAAAACTGTAATCTGCTAAATATAAAATGAATCAGAGAAGTCTTAGAATGATTCTGCTATTAAGAAGAAGAATGTTTTTCTCCCACAGGGGACAGGAAAGTAATTGGTCTTTAAAGAATGAAATCAAAGATGTTAAAAAATGACCTTTTTTGGTCCTTTCCCTCTCCACCTTTGGCTTTTGGGGTTTTTTCTGTGCTAAACCCTCAGCCATTCAGTATTCTCCTCTTAAGAAGATAAGCATAAGTATTCTAATCAAATCTGTCCAGTTTTGTGTGCCATTAGAGTAAACATTTAACTGGTATCTTGTTTGCTACATCACATCTTTTTTCCCCTCTGTATTATTGTCGATTAGGTGCTTTGTAATGGACAGGCTGTACGCCTGCTGCAACTCCAACTTCTAGGCAGTTTACTGGCTTGATTACATCATTAACCATAATCAAAAACATTTCCCCAGAATGATTTTAGCTTGGTAGTAAGGATTGCTTCCTTTGATCTCAGTAGCATCATTTTACGATAGGTTGCTCCTCATTTACACTACAAATGCTGGCAAAAATGAAAGTAGTATCTTCACTAGTAATACCAGATAAAATAAAATAACTGGTTCAGTAGTCATGCCAGCTGCTTTCATTGATGAGCAATCACTTTTTTATTGTAAGAAAATGTATATACACTTATATATATGTGTGTGTATGTGTTATTCTGTGTACTGCAATTTCCTAATATATATCCTTGAATTATACTTGACAACACATATTTCAAATATAGTAAAAAACATGGCATTTGATTGCAGCCTTGCAAAGTGTTTTCAGTCCCAGCAAAAAATTTCATTACACCTGCATTGCTTGCATATAGGACAGAAGTTTTTTTTAATGCACTGTAGTCTTGTCAGAACCCTCATAAATAGCAGATTTAGTTTCTATGATTTCTAATGACGCGTCCTTATTATAAGGTTAGTTCAATAGTTACAGCTCATATCAGTTAGCTGCACTATGAAAACATCAATTAACCACTCCAAAACTGAAAATCTAGATGGCAGACTTACCTACTACAGTGAAATTATACATGTTCTATACTAGAGCACTAACAGGAACACACCAGATGCATATAATAAAAATAACGTTTGATCTGTACTGTCTCCAGGACTGAGCTAGAGCTGACCCATGTGGGTGTGACAGACAGAGGATGTTCAAAGACCATTACACTGGCAATGCCCTTGATCTCTCCTGTGCTCTTCCTGTCATATTTTACAACTGGGCTTTTGGTCTTTTACAGTAGATCTAAAGTTTACTGGGGAAAGCTGGGAAGTGTTTTGTGGCCTGCAGCATGTGTCAAAGGGATAGAAAAGGAAGAGATGTTTTGTAGACTTCTCCAAGCTGTGCATCTATGCTTGACTTCTGGGGATTAGGTTTGATGTCCCAGCTGCTACTGTTCAGTTCAATGTCCCTGCCTTACTCCCATTCAGCCATTCCATGTACTGCAGGGTCACAGGACATAGAGATTTACACAACCTCTCACCTTCTTCTATTAGAGCTGGACACCCAAGTGTTGGGCACCTCTAGCTGCTCTGGATGCCAAGCCTCACGTCCTAGCAGATTTTGCAGTTGAATAGATTCTACAAAACCTTATTTCTTTATTTATTCCCATTTTGAAGCAAAAGTTCTGCACTTTACTAATGCCTAACAAGCACTTGTCTTCCATATGCTTGCTTGAGGAGCAGTAGAAAAGGAAAAGGAAATAGTGCCGTCTTCTTGTTGGTTAAACCAAGGAAATTTGTTTTATGTTCTTCAGTTGCTGATAGTTTTGTAGACTCATATAAAACTGAAAGAAACAGCATAAAAATACCTAAAAGTTCAGAGTCTGCTGAACTTGTCATCAGCTTATGCCATCCACAGTGGCAGAGGACTAGGATTTGCCAGTGAAATTCTTTTAATTTTTAGAGATGCAAATGAATAAAGGAAGGGTAGCAATTGAGTGCCAATGAATAATGGAAGGGTAGTGACTGGGTCCTTCTTTGGCAGGTGTCCAAACAAGCCATGATGTGTTTATGTGGATATTCCCTCCCTTTTCAGAAAAAGAAAAACAAATACAGTCTCAGTGGCCAAGTGTAAAATGGTTACTGCCTTTAGTGGGATGATGTACCATACAATCTACAAACATGGAGACACAGGAATCAGACTGCCTGCATCCATCAACTTAGTTAATGCCTCCAGATTAGCAGAAATATTTTGAAACAGCCAATAATTATAAAAGAGTTGCTTGCCATTGCATAATTATTTTATAAACCACATAGCATACAACTGTTACTTAGTCACAGAGGTCCTCTTCACACTGTACCATATGGCTAATGGTTTCTATCACGCATCACACCATACTGAGTATTCCTTCTTATCATACTGTATTGGCTACTGTCTCAGTTTGCTGCTAATGTCTGTGTTACCCTTTCACTGCATGTTTATTTTATGAAATTGTGGCATCTGTTTTTGGTGTTTATTCTAAAATGACAAAGTGCTACATTTCCAGCTCTATCCTGAAAATCACCTCAGTATTAATTTCCCAAGGTAGATTTTTTTTTTTTTTGCTTTTTCCTGAGTCTCTGACAAACAACTTTTGACCTTTTTTTGCATTTTGATTTAAAGTAAGGGGTTTTTTTGTTTCTTGAATTTTGTTCCTGAATGATTTGCACTGTGTAACATTAGGTCTTTCTGTTGGTGACAACCATGTTTCAACTACACTGACAAAGCTGCCAAAATATTAGAATATAAATACCCTTCTTTTTCATTCAACTTCCAAACACCTTCATAATCTTTACACAGCAAATGTCTAATTCTAGTATGAAAGCACTATTGCAGGACCTATACCATCAGGGCCACAAAGAACATTTTTCAAGGTTTCGGTGGTATCATGGCAGCTGGAATATAATTTAAAAACCAAAAAATTAAGTACAGAAATGGCAAGCTATATTTTAAACATTCTTAACAATACTTTGAATGAGTGATTAGAATCAAAATGGCCTTAGAGATTTTAATTTTGTGTCTTCAAACAATGTGTCTGATTCAGGCAAAACACTGATTCCACCCCAGATACTAACAACAACAGCAACTAAAGACACAAACAACTTGCATTTGAGTGCCTAGTTTCAACAAAAGTCATGTTTGACATTGGCCAAATGTATGCTGTGGAACTGGGTCATTTGCAGTCACTCTCACACAGACAAATCCTGGAATCTCTTCTGCAGCCACAGACACCCCTTGACAACAGAAGCAGTGACAGTCTGTTGGGCATGACAGCCAGGTCAAGGGTAGCTACGAGGCTGGCAATAGTGCATATGTTACACACACACTTCTCCAAGGTGAATCACATGGAAATATGGTGGTGACCATCTGTGTACAAGTATTGTACTGTTGGCCCTTGGTGTAAGCCTCACCATGAGGCTGTGAATTCTGGTTTTAGCCTCTGATTCTGCTCTTATTGAAGTTGGTGACTTGTTTCCCAGGTACTTAAGCAAGACCAGAATGAGGCCTTTGAAGGACAATCCAGTTTTGAGTTCCTCAGTGTCTCTTCGCTTTAATATGTGTTGCCCATGAGCAGTGTCCCATGGGATATACCCGGGCAGCTCTGCAAAGCCTGGGGACTGAGCTCGGAGCTCATCTGATCTTCCAGCATGGTTCCCCTACAAATGGCCTCTTCTCTCACCCTGCAGACCAGTACTAAGCTAAAATCAATCTGCTCACTCAGTCTTTCTGCTGACAGACAACACAGTTACAGAGAGCTAATTGGCAAATTCAGGCATTTGCAAAACTTGGCAAAATTACTTAGATTTGTTCAAGTATTTGTGAAGCTGTCTCTGTTGCTCATGATGTTCCTCAGGCACTTACAGCAACTGATATCTAGGGAAAGAGACCCATTCCAGCACACCAACTCTCTGCTGATTACTGTATGTAGCAACTACAGAGCCTTAACTGCTTCTTAATAAGTTTTTTAATTGACCTGTTCTAGTTTAAAGGGTCTTGTGTTATCTTTTCCTTTGTTTTTTCCCCTAGATGTCAAGCTGTGAAGTTGCCTCAGTGAAGCAAAGACAGAGAGAAACAATCACGCGCAATGTTTGCAGATTAAACCAGAGGATTCCTATGAATGAGTCTACATGTGAAGCTGGCTATACTTTGAACTCATCATTTGGAAAACGCTAGTAATGCAAAAAGAGGAAAACATTCTGGCAAGGAAGGAGAAAGTGTTAAATGCCTGATGGACAGTCGGAGAACTTTAGATCTGATTTCAGTCAAAATCCTTGCATACTTCACTGCAGTTTTTTACTTATTAACATGACCTAGTGCTTGCTAAATGGACATGACTGCAGTTTTGCCAACTGCATTGAGAAACAGGTCCCCACAGTAACCTCACACTAGTATTAGCATGACCTGAGTACTACCAGGTGTGTGGTTTTATGCAAAAATATGACCATTTACTGTACATTTAATAGGAAACTCACTCGCTTTTCAGTTTGCAGGAAAACATACAATTAAAAAGTTATTTTCTTTATTTTTTCAGTTTCAACTTTTGCAAATCTAGGGAAAATTTTAAATAGAATAAAGAAACCAATGTGATACATTGAATTGTACAAATAGGGAGAAAGAAACAATAGGAAAATGAAGTATTAAATTATTTCTTTCTAAATATTCTGAGGCAAAAAAGGAAGAACTGAGTTCATAATATATTATCCAGACAATCTGTCTGGATTGCCAGCATGTCTTTCATGGAATGAAGATTCATAAGGAGCCAATAGTTATTCTAAGAAATATAAACAGTCATCAAATAAAGGAACCTCAAAAGTCATAATAAAAGACCCTTATACTTAAATTGGACTATTGACTTTATGGAAAAAATCTTTACATCAGACATTTTGGTCTGCAGAACCATGGAGACATGCTTTACTCTGTTTGTTGTTGTCACACAGATTATTGAATTGCCCTGTGAAATAATGTTTGACTTCACCTTGTGATTTCCTTTGCATCTATGATATTTGAATTAAGGGTTATTCAAAAGTTATGCCTCATTTCCTTCCATACCTCTATCTTCAGACTGCTGTCAAGTATTATTTATTAACTCTATTACAGTACCACATTGAGACCCTAATCAAAATTATGCTCCTACTGTGTTAAAATCTGAACATTAAAAAATAAAATATAATCCTTCTCCCAAATTCTTACATCAACATAAGTGAAAGATGTTAGTATTAGACCTCATGATAGCATAAAAAGAACTTAAGTGACTTGATCAATGTCCGACGGTAAGTCGGTGTCAGAGTCAAGACCAACATAACTTCCTAGCTCCAGCCTCCTGCTGGAGTAAAAATGACAGTAAAAATGTATGAGCACTTTTTCTTTTTGCAAGAAGAAAAAGAGTTCCACAGCTTTATTTCATTGATTTACAACAACTACCTGAATTGTCTCTTTGGACAGACGTCCAAAATCTTTGGATTGCAGAAATAAAGTAGAATGTAACAGAATGCTTATTGACAGGAAAAAGAAAACAAAAACTTATTTATGTTAGTTAGAGTCATTACTATGTAACACAGTATCTGATGTTCTTCCCTTTTCAGTGCCCAAGATCCATTTTTTTTCTCTGTTTTCTCACTGTATTGTAGACAAGAAGGAACAGATTCTCCTTGATTTCATCAGCCTGGTGGAGCAACAAAGATATTCACATTAAAAGAGGTGTGGTTACCCTAAGCAGGAAAAATATAACCCCTTCCAGATTCAGCCTCTGGTTTTTAAGAGATATACTTTGACTGAATAGTAGATAAATAGTAGAATCTGTTACTATTGTGACAAGTTATTTTAACAACTAATACATATTTTAGGAGGAACAGGATTTTGTGCTTAGTATGTTAATCTGAGCAGTATACGTCACTGAATTCCTTGGTCTTCGTTTCCTTTAAAAAAATGACAATTAGTACATAAAGGTAGCTCTTCACAATAGGAGTAGCTTTACTCTTGATGATCTTCCTTAACTACATGATGAAAAGCCTTAATTCCTGAAAGAAAAATCTAAGTTGCCACATGGGACTGGAAATAGCCAAGTCAGAAACAAACAGCAGCAAGCAGAGCTGGAATGATAACATAAGACTATTTCCAAATGTTCCAGAAACAGCAAGGACAAATAAATTCTTCCACAAAACAATTCCTGTTAAATAATTCTTAGAGTAGCTCAACATAGTCAAGAACTTGGAGATAAAATCAGAAATATCCTACTGCCTGCAACTAGGTCTAGGCATCTGCATTTAACAAGAACCTCAAAACCTTTTACAGCTGAATTGTGGCTGAGATATATGCAGGCTGAAGAGCTCTTCAGAGTCTGTTCCAATGAAAATATTGTCTAAGTACATAAGCATTAGAGCTGAACAAATAATTCACGATGAATAATTTATCTGATTGATTTCCTCTTTTTATTCTCTCCCTCTTCAGACGCTATGTACGGACAGAACAAAAAGTATATTGAATTTATTCATTATTTGAAATTATTCACAATCTTGTTCAGTGAATAATTCTAGGCCTGCAAATCCTTTGAACTGTGGACTTTGAGTAGCTAATTTGCAGCTCACACCATAAAGTGTGTAATAACGAACTAACTAGCTAGCCAAGCACATTTTTTAATTGCAAGAGTCTGACATCTGAATGAGTCCTGTTTGAAATTCAGTTCAGTAAGTGTACAAATGCTCAAGCTAAAAAGTCATTTTTCACAGGCCTTTTCCCTACTTCAGTCTAAGTGCTCCAAAGATGGGTTTGAACTATTTGGAGCATACAAGGCTGCCCATTCACACAGTTCTGATAGTCCCTTTTTTCTTCTAATGAACCTTAGCAATAGATGACTTTATTCAGGAGCAGAAACATGCAACTTAGTGTGAAAGCAGAATTAATAAGACTAATAAGAAGGTTCATGTGATCATTTTACCTTACTGAGAATTCACACAGACAAAGACAGAAAAGGAGAAATATCACCTTGAACAATTGAAAACACTGAGCTGGGTCTGTCAAGTCTCCACACAGCCAGAACCATAGTCATTTTTCATGCTTTCTTCCTTCTCTGCTTTATTTACTCCTGTCTGTCCTTGACAGAATCACCAGTTTTAAAAGTTAACTACTTCTAGTTCTCCGTATCACTCTTCTCCTTGAAAGACTGGCTACAGAGAGCGGATCAAAACAGAGGGCAGGTAGACAACCAGAGCAGGATTTCAAGAAAGGCTTTAGCATGCTTTAAAGTGTTTCAGCTAGGGGCTTGCTGAGGTCAGAGATAGCATTAACTGGAATTTGTCTGCCACTTCTTTGGAGTTTCTGGGTATCCCCAGAGGCTTTCTCATATCCTATCTTTGAACTTCAGACTTTTAGCATACTGGTGTGTATCTCATTCCACAATTTTGATTGTGATTATAGCCAAAAAAAGAAGCTAGAGTTTATTTACCACCCATCAATCAGCAAATAAATTATTTACAGATGTGTTTATTTATTTGACTCTTTCATTTATTTACTTATGACTACAGCAAATACCACCACCAGACAGTGTCCAGATGGAAAACAATTACCTCACGCTGGAACCGTATGCTTCCTAAAACAACTTGAGAAATTATTTTAATTCGGACAATAAGAAACACTTAGAAGTAAGTTCAGGCTTGTTTTTGCGAGAAAATTTCCTTTGGATACAGTTATTATTAAATCTTTCTGACATATCAAAAAAAAAAAAAAAAAAACTTTGACCTTCAGAAAGAGGCTTAGGATACTGTGAGACCAAACTGAATGATAATCCCATGTAAGCAGCAACTCAAGAGTAGACTCTAATCCTCTGAAAAATTGCCCTGTGCACTGTGTCAAGTGCAAGAGTAACTAACCCATGTTGTTTATCCAAATACACATCACCTAAGGCTTAGACATGCTAGATGTATCATATCAGAATTTACCAGGAGAAGAGCCCTTTGATTACAACGGAGAAGAAATAATTAGAATCATACTAGCAGATAAAATTTGAATACAAAACCTTACACTACTTGAAGTTGTTTAATAAAATTTGTAACTACTTACAACATTATAACTACTGAGGGAAAATGAGAGCACAATGGGATTGATTTAATAAAGATCAGTATAGATGACAAGGAAGAATATATCTCCATATCCTTCACTGGCATCTCACACACTTCAAAAATCCAGGGAAGTATCAGTTCTGCAGTAATATCCAACACCAGGAATTTGCCGTTTGAGACCTTCTCTGCAGCTCCATTCTGTGTTGAAACAGAATCCAGCCTATCATTTGGATCATTAGAGTCCAAAACTCTACAGGCCCATGTCATTGCTCAAATGGCAGAAACGACAGCTTTCATCTGCACTCCTCCAAATCCAGATGCACTGTCATTTGTTCCTGCTGTGGCATTGCATTTTGAACTTCATGTTTCACTGGGTTGTGCCTTACAGGCAAAATGGATCCCTTAAAATTCTAGAGAAGAATTGAACTAATTCAATTTCCAGACGTCTTTTAAAGATGTTTGTGTTCACAGATGTGGTCATTTAGAGGGATGTTTTTACAGTTCTGGCTCTTTCTGTTACTTCTTTCAGGTGATAGAATAGGACAGAACCCTTGCAAGAACTCTCCCAAGAAATAGTATTAGATGACAGCTTAAAATCGAATGCAGTGCTTGGGTATTTAAATAAATAAGAATTCAGGAAACAGATTCTATGTACTAAAAAGAGCACAACCCTGTACTAGAAAGAACCATTTGACCATCTTGTTTAAATAAGAGACAAGAAGATGATCAGCATCATGCCTTATTAATAATAAAACTGGAAGTAATAACCATGGAACTAATCTATCTTGGAGGCAACAGTATATTCCTGTATTTCCTGTCTTGGAGGGAAGAGCAGATTTTTGCCACAGAAAGTCCTTTCTACATCCAAAAAGATGGGTTTCATCAGAAAGTTTATTTCTTGTTGTAAAGAAGCTGAAATATTTTGGAGGTTTGCCAGACATCATGAAAAGCTAGGTTTCCTAGGGATTTCTTCATATCAAGGAGTATGAGTCCCATTAATAAGAGAGGGAAGAAAGATATTAAAGCATGGAAAATCCTTACTCGTACACATACACATATTCCAACAACTTTACAAATATTACTTCACTTTTTAAGAGATTCTAAGGTGTTTTCCAAAATAGAAAGAAGCAGCAGATCAAGTTTGTTAAACCAAAAGTGATTTGGACAGGGACACCAAACACAAAAGAAATTCTGAAGGTTTAGTTACAGAGAGACAAAGAGACCTGCCTTCAGCTTTCCCTGTCCAGGAATCTGGGAACTGACTTTTCCTTGACTGACCTTCCCTAACAGAATACAGATCAGCACGGGATATTTCTGGATGCCGTTACTTATGGACTGGAACATGGCTCATCAACCATAAACTGCAGATAATATACACATAATTTAACAGCTAAGAATTGCTCCACTTTCCAAGCACCTTCAGAGAATTTCCATTATGCAGGCAGAAGGTGATCACCAAAAATTTAATATCTTACAGATCTTTTTTGCTGTTGTTCATGGACAGCCTTTTATATTTTCAGTTTATGAAGGTGCAGATGTGATTCACTAAACAAGACAGAAACTAAATATACTTCCGCTACCCATTATACTACAGTATTAGTTTACAAACATGAAGTTATATTTCTGATCATTAAGTAAACTAAATATACTTATAACTTGAAATCACCCTATCAGTGCTACCATTTTAAATTCCCATTTTCTTTTCTTTCCTTTTTTTTTTTTTTTTTTTTTTTTTTTTTTTGTCTGATATAGAATTACTTTTTCCAAGGCTAAATAAATAACAGATGGGTCAATCTTTAGGTCGCAAGTTGTATCTTTTCATTGCCAGGTAATATTCATAGCACAGCAGGGCTAAATGGTGCTCCACAGTTTGAGGGCATTTGATGGAATCTTTGTAGTGATTACTTTAAGTGATGACATTTATGTGGTATGAAGCGGACATCTAAATCTTTGGATTTTGGAATGAAAGCTGTTGTGGGAAAATATTTTCAATGATACAAATAAGAATCAGTTAGCCACCTTCCTTTTTGACTAACCTTACTTGCATTACCCATGTCCTGGTTTTTAGCTGAGACAAAGCTAGGTTTCTTCTTAATAGCTAGAATAAATTAAATTAAACAATTTGAGTCATCTTGAAACCCATAGCATCTTTTTAAACATTGGGTAGCTTTTCACTTTATGATACTACCACCTGAATAGGGGAGCCCATAACTGAAGACAGCATCCCAGATGTAGCCTCACCAGTACTAAGTGGAGAGGACTCCTCCCTTCATCCCCTGGCAGCACCCTTCCTAGTGCATTGCTGGCTAATGTTCAATTTGATATCTACCAAGACCTCTAGAGTCTTCTCTGCAAAGCTGCTTTCCAGCTGGCTGGACTCAGCCTGTGCTGGTGCTTGCAGTTATTCCTGTCCAGGAGCAGGACTTTGCATTTCCCTTTGTTGAACTCTGTGACATTCCTGTCAACCCATTTCTCCAGGCTACTGATGGCCTTTTGAACAGCAGCACAGCCATCTGGTGTATCAACCACTCCAACAAGTTTTTTACCATCTGCAAACTTGCTGAAGGTGCACTGTGTCCCATCATCCAGGTCATTAACGTTAAACACTGTTGGTCTCAGTATTGACCAGTGGGGTACACCACTGGCCTCCAGCTGGGCATCCTGCTGCAGTTGAGCTAGATTTCAGTCCATCTCACTATCCACTTACTTAGTCCGTACCTCATCAGTTTGTCTGTAAGAATGATTTGGGAGGCAATGGCAAAGGCCTTGCTAAATTCAAGATAAACAGTATCGATTGCTCTCCCCTCAGTCACCAAACCAGCCATCTTATTGTAGAAGGCTGTCAGGTTGGTCAAACATGATTACCCCTTTATAAATCAATGCAAATTACTCCAAATCACCTTCTTGTCCTTCATAGCTTTGGAAATGGTTTCCATTCAGCAGTAAAGTTTTCTTTCCTTGATAATATTGATAAGGCACCTCGTATTCACCTCAATATTTTGTATGGACTAAAAAAAAAAGTATATTAATACTGGTACATCACTGAGAACAACGAATAATAAGGACAAATTGTGAAATATTCCTGGTTCAGAACTTCCAAGATGGGGCAGAAATCTAGGCTAGGATAGATTATAATTCTCTTAATTAACAGACTTATAATGGAAATGCAAACTCTGAGAGAAATTATAAAAGGAAGTGTAGATCCTAATTACAGCTTATCAGAAAAATATTTTTTAAATGTTAAAGTAATTTTCACTTTGTAAGACTGAGAATGATCATAGTCTCTTCACAGCAAAACCTATCCTACAATCTTCCAAAAGTTTTTTTGCCTTGGTTTATTTTTATGTTTAAGAGAATAAACTTTTTGATAGTGAATTCATTTTAAAAATTACTAAAATTACAGTTTCTCGAATAAATCATTAAAAGGTACAAATCTTAACAGTGAACTAACTTTTTTTAAGAGAAAAAAGTTCTGTTCTGATGAACAATTTTGTGCTGACTTCATTTACACAGCACTTCACAACATTAAAACAGAGTACAGCCTGGGGTTTTCTTTTTTCTAAAAATGCTATAGAAATCACATCCTGAAAGTGCTGGTTCTGCATTAGGAACCCATTGGTTGTGACCAACAGGAGGAGGAGGAGGCTCCAGCTGACCCTGCTCTCCTCCAGTGTTGTTGCTATGGCAATACTGAGCATCAGATTAGACCAGCTGTAAAGAGAGACATGCTGTGTGCTCCCCGAGTCCCTACTTTGCTCTTTCTTTTGTTGTTTTTTTTATTAAAACAGCAATAGAGATTGTTTGCACTGAACATGTATAATAATAATGTTTGAAAGAATAAACTCATTAGACAGCAGAAGCTACCATCAAAGCAAAAAAACAAGTAGAAATTAAAAAGAAAAAGGCATTTTGTACATGTGATAAACCCTTATTTATCAAGACAGAGCCAAAAATTGAAAGAAACCTCTCAGTGGTTACATTAGCACATTAATATTCGTCACTGACGTTTTTCCTTTAAGTCCATTGTCAGAAGCAGGTACATACTATTTACAGCACTGACCTGAGGTAGTATATAGCCTTCCAGAAGAAGGTTAAGATAAGCTTACAAAGGAAAAGTCCCAACTAACTTACAGCATCCTAAAAGAGAGAATTGTAGAACAGTAACTAATACACAAAACACGGAAACTTCATTTCCATTGTGTGTCTTTCACTTATCTACTTATCTTCCTTCAAGGGTGCTTATGTTTAACATTAATGTATGGTAGGAACACAAATTAATGATAAAAATCCCCTGTCCGCATGTTTGTACATAAATACACACACACACTCACACAAACACTCTGACATTTTTTGCTGTAGAAAAAGAATACAATGTTTTAAGAGGTTGCATGTATCCAAGATGCACAAACTGCAGGAACCAAGGAATCCAGAAAAGATTCGCCATTGTTTGAGTCCCATGCAGCCAGTCTCTTTCTTCTTGGTAACTCAGGGTCTGGCTGGCACATTGGCAGTGTTTTTCAAATTCCATGTACTCTTTTGATACTTAAGCACTGTGACTGAAGAGGTTCTACTTAGCAGGTTTCCTCAATAAAGCACCAATCAAGCTGAAAGAAATTGTTTAATCCACAACTTGGTCTAAGGCCAGGTCAAGTTGGTCTCATTTATCATCTTTTTAAGATGGAGCTTTTAAATATGGACAGATGATACAGCTCTAAGTGTTGGAACCCATATGGAGAAGGCATGGCTCCATTACTATTAACAAGTCGTTGTTAATACCTCTTTGCCAAAGTAGCAGAACACAGTGCCTGGTCAAACATAAAAGCCTTTGAAGATTCTTATGGGAATTCAGTTAGACTTTTGCTGTGTAAATGCACAATTTGTTTCTACTATATAGACCTTGAAATGAGGTAGATCCCAAAGGCTATAGCAAAACATCTGCAAGATCCTGTATGGGTCAAATATTCTACTGATGTGATTTTCTCTTTGAAAATTGGTTTGCAGATGGTTAGCAAGGTGTTCACAGTGTTCAGTTTTATTATTTCATTGTTGACATTTGCGTCCAGTGCTCTGAAAATAACTTCGTGAATTCAATACAATAATTGCTGCCTAAAGGAAACATTATTCAGTTACATGAGGAAATTAAAGTGAGTTATTTCATTTCTTTTATTACCATTTATTAACTTTCCTCCATATGTAAAGCGTCAGAGAATTTAGAGGGGAGTTTCAGAAGAATTACTCTTTATGTAGCCCAATACTTCTACTTTTACTTTCGGGTTTGGCATCGGCCAGATTTCACAGAACAATGCTTTGTCCTGGTGTGTATCACCATCAAATTCTGGCTCTTCAATACAGCTAGCCCAGTGAGAGCAGCGCCACTTAACCAGTGATCGTCAGGGGAAGAACAGCTAATTTAAGAACGCTTCTACTAGAAAACAAGCACTATGGATATGGACATTCTCTACAGACAAGATGATCAGAAAATGGTAGGTTCAAAATAAATATTATTTTTCTCCATGATGAGAAGGGGAATAGTTTCCTAAGTTGCTGTTTACTGTCAAGAACATTTTGAAAGAGTGAAAATGATCATCTTGGGAATTGCTTTATTTAATTTAAAAGAAAAAATTCAGGGCAGTTGGAATACATTTCTAATCTCGGCTTAATACTAGAAGTTGATTTAAGTTTGAGCATCCTTAAAAGGTCTCAATTTACCTTATAACAGCAACACTGGGCTCTCAAAAGTGCAAATATAGACATTAAGTCAGATGTGTTCTGTGGCAAACAGCCAAGAAAATTCAGTGCCGACGCTCAGCAAAACTAATAAATCTGAATAATTAATACACCAATCACAATCACAATCAGCTGTCAGGCAAAAAAAGAAAGTAATTAATTAAATTAAAATTTGTTATTTATTTCTTATTTTTTTAGCTGTATGTGTCTGGTTTAGATGCACTGAAAATTGAACAATGATAAAGACCTGCTTTTCCCTTCTTATTTCCACTGTTTATTAAAAATATTCTTAAGAAATAAAACTTGAGGCGGGGGGAAGGGGAGTGGAGAAGAAAATATATTATGCCTCAAAGGAAAGAGAAATTTGCTGGATACAACAGAAAGAAAATATTATAGTTTTGCATGTGGAAATAATACAGCTACAGCCAGTACACCAAGGCTGATTTCAGATCAGCATCATCTGTTGTGTATGAACTACTCATGTAACACAAGGAATTGACAAGCTAAGTTCAGTGCCAGCCTGAAGGGTTGGCTTTACTATGCCTTCGTCTGGAAAGGTGACACTAAAATTTTTGGAACAGTTTTTTGTAAAGCTTATTTTAATCATCATTTGAAAAATGTAAAGTAGAAATGTACCTTCATATCAGACAAAAGTAATTTGGGCCTAACAGATATCAATCTGCCCTTTTCCAGGCAACACAGGAACACTGAAGAGCAAATGTGATTTGGGGTACGAGAAACAGCAACAGGATTTTTGTGTTTGCTTGCAACACTTCAGTTGCTATTAATTGTAAAACATTCTAGTCTGTACCTTTCCACTAGCCTTGGCATAGGCTCATCCACCTCAGTTAGGAGCACACCTGCAGTTTTTCACTTACATAGCTGATGTAAGGAGGTAAACAGCTCAAAAGGGTAAGTCTAACTGCAGAGGAAAGGAGCCTGACGTAATCACCTAGCTGAGGTGTCTGAGCTTAATCAGGATAAATTAAAGGGGTCTGATTAATCTCATTGCATTTCTGAGGGAAGAAGAGTTCTGTGCTCTTTGTAATATGATGAAATTGTTTTACAGTACCTGTGGGTCCCTCAAATTATGCCACTACTTTTACTTGAAGCTGGGATGGCTGCACTTTGACTCAGAGCAAACATAAAAACTACTTACTGCAAAAGTGCATGCATGGCAACGTATTTAGCATTTTCATAATAATCACTCACTGCAGTACTATTTCTAATTCTTTTTTACTTTTTTATCATGAAAATGAATTAATGGTCCATTTTATGATTTTCCAACACTGTTTGTTGCAAGGCTTAGGAATTCTGCTCAGATGGTTAACTTCTCTTCAGTGAGCTTTACAAGTGTGCTCCAGTTTGCTCTTTTCAGTCTGCTGCATGTTGAATATTTGTCTGTTTTTCTACAGTCCACCCCCAGATTTCTATTTCTTGTGATTCACAAAGACTTTAATGACACTAGAAAAGACAGACACCTCAATCTCATTTTTTGCACAATCAAAAGATCATAATCTAGCTGCAATAAATCTCAGCTCTGATGAGAAATAATTTGGCATTGCCAAAACATGACATGAATACATTACAAAAAGTCTGTCTTAGTTTCTAACTTGCAGCTTGAAGCTAAGAGCAGTGGATGAGATCCAAAGTCTACAGAGTACTTTTTGGTCTCGGTCTTTGAAGCTTACTAAGACTTTCTCAAACTGCATTTTATAATTCCACTATATATTTTTCCTTGTAAAGCTCATGTATTTTCTAGTGATGTTTTTCCCTCCCTAGCCAGTTGAAACCAGTATATTCATAGTACGATCAAAGTGCAAATGTTGACATTTACACTGCTGGACATTTAAATAAAATTCTTATATAAGTATCTATTAAGCAAGATTTACTTCATGCCATTTTCAATCAACTACACAGTCAAGCAGTATATATAGAAAAATAAATCCCCTATTCATACTTACACAAATATTTCATGTACACTTTGTTTATTCATTGGAAGAAACTGAGCATATCTTCCGCAGTTTTACCACAGGTCATCTGAAGGGCAGTATCAGGATTCCTGTGATCCATGTAGGCCTCCCAAGGGGACAAAGAACAAGACCTGTTTGATCCAGCACCTGCTGTGAAACCATCACTTAGATACTTTTTTGTAAATTTTTGCCAGACTGTGAATAGTATAAATATGTAAGAAAGAGCAACAGGAAAATCAGCTGGATATTGACAAAAATGCCATTAGGAACCACTGATCAATCATTTCAGGCTACTTTTTTTTCTTTTCTGCTGGGTTTGCAGCTTCAGCAAGGTCAGCAATTGGCATTGGTATTAGCAGACCAAGGCCACCACATAGTTTTTAGCTACATGTTACCACATTGTGCTTTTGCTAGTCTAGGGGGAATGTGCATAAAATTCAAAATATGGCAGTTTGCATTTTTATGCAGTATCTATGACTGGCAGGCAGTTTGGAGACTATTTGGTGAGCATTTACCATATTCTAATTCCACACAGAAACTTTAGCAAAAATCCTCTTATTGCCAGATAAATTCTTAGAGAGTTTTGTTTTGTTTTAAGTTTAGGTCCTCTGGAACTTGACAAAAAGACCTTAGGGAATGGATTTGAATAATGATTTTCTGAAGCTATTAAACTTAACAATGACTTCAAAGATTTAGCATCTGTTTTTTAAATGTTTGCACGAGGCTGAAAGTTGGTATACAATGTTTCGCCCTACTGCACTTGGCAACAACCAAGATATTAGATGTTACCCAAAATACAAACTTGGCCTGAAACCATGGTTCTGATTGGGAAGAAGACTATATAGCATCTTCATGTCCATCAGCCCCAGGTGAGGGTTTAAAGTCTGCTTGACTTACTGACACAGGTACCTCTGTGTCCTTAATCATTTGTTAGCACTACAAAAAGGCAATGCAGTGAGGGCAGAGTGAGCATCACTCTATTCTGGCTCATGTATCAGGAGCTGTTAGCAAAATTCCAGCTTCATGGTGGGGATGTGCGAGTCCAAAACAAACAAGATGTTTTTCAGATGCTAGACTGTGTTTAAAATTCTGACACTTGGAAAAAATTATTTTATTACTGTAAATTGAGCAAGTTTAATTAATATCAGCTCACTGACAAACAAGTATGCTGGTTTAATGGTTGGTTTTCACACTGTGCAACAAATCCTGACACACAAGCCTTTATAGGAGTCGAAGGCTCAGACAGTCGAGCTAACGGGGTTCCACTCTGCAGCTGTGTGAAGGGTGAGAGAAACAAATCTGTGCAGCCCCCTCCCCTTTATGGACGAGCTTATCCATTTCATTTCACAGGCCTAAAGCGTGTCCAGGGGCTCTCAACCTCACCAGCTGCATGGAAAAAATTCCTTTTAGAAGACACTTACATCATCTATTGCTAGACTTGTCTTGGGTCTCCATAGGTAGTGTGAGAAATGAATAATTAACTGTTCCTAAAACTTAGACTGTCTCATATTTGTCCATTCACCCTCAACACCACCTATGCCACCTGTAAGTTACCTCTGCTATTTGGCCCCTAACTATATGGGCACTAGTTGAATCAGTAATTTTATCTAACAAAAGTCACACAAAAAGAAAACAAAAGAAACACTGATTTTTTAATGCCACTGAAAACAAAATACAACGCCAATGGTTTGCTAACTGATTGTTACTTTCTGCATAGATAGCTAGTGTTTGTGATCAAGATGTCAAACAAACACTTTAATACATTACTATAAACTGTAAAGCAGGGCATAGTCTGGGCACTGTATTTGGATGTAAGTGTATAAGTTCTTGGGAAAGGAAACAAGTGAAATTTCAAATCTCTAAGGCAACTGTTCCAACTTCTCACTGTTCCTCTTCCAATTTACTTAGTTCAGAGGAAAACAAGAGAAAAGCTTTTAATTACTTGCATTTCATATCTCTTCATCTGAAAGAAAGGCAATAAAGTGGGTATTTCTTAACTTTGAGAAGCCATGGTACAATTAAGTTTGGGCTACTCCCGCTCTCTCTTCTTTAAAATAGTTTATTGAAACTAAAGAGTGGAAAAAGGAATCCTACTGAAAGAAAGTCTGTTTATGCAGAGCTCATGCAAGAAAGTTCCAGAACATTAATTTATTTTAAAATATTGCCCTTTAATACTGCCAAGATTAATGAAATCAACTGTCATCTGCAGAGGAAGTGTCAGTTTATAAGCCAAAGCTGTTATAAATTATGTGCAGGATTTTTTCAAGATTTCAGAAAATTTTGGTATGAACCATGTGTGTAATAAGTTTATTTGATACAAGTCTCCATTATTTAGCTA
Source organism: Antrostomus carolinensis (assembly GCF_000700745.2). Lineage (NCBI taxonomy): Eukaryota > Metazoa > Chordata > Aves > Caprimulgiformes > Caprimulgidae > Antrostomus > Antrostomus carolinensis. The sequence goes on from NW_010286807.1 coordinate 178,157, forward strand.
CTATTTTTTTCCAGCAGCCTATTTGGCTATAGATAAACAACTATCTTCACAGACTGGAAGGTGTCCAAGAAATATTGAGATAAATAGAATGCATTTTCCCTAGGAATTTAGGGTAATATGATAAGCTGAAATCTGCCTCAAAGACATCTGAACATAAATGCAAACTAAAACTGTGTGAAATCATCAACTCTGCCTGCTAAAATCAGTTCTCAGCTTCTTCCATGGCATAAAATGTTGACTGTATCTTTCTATAGCATCAAAACTTTCATCACTTTTGACATCAAGTTTCTTATACTCCCTGAGAATCCGTGAGCATTAGTGAAAGCTTTCACCAGGGCTAATTTCCTTTGTCGAGGTCATAACCTATTTCTTCTTATTTTCTCATTGATTGAGCTACCCAACATCCTCTAGAAGGTCATAGATAACTTTTTCTTTGTAGTTTCTCAGAGGTAAATTCTGATCTTTTTTTTGTTTGGAGTCAATTAAAAAAACACAGATCCCTCACGCATACTTTTATACAGAAGGGTATATATTTAGCTGCTATAAAGCAATACAAATCTAACTATTTTCCAATACCTGTATACGTTTATACTTTCTGAGAATTTGGGGGTAATTCCCTTACATAATACCAACAACATTATTACTGACAGGCATCTCCACTCTTGTTACAATATATGTTCTGTAAGAACTATAAGATTGTAGCATACCATTTGCCATAGCTTGTGCAATTCTATTGATTTCTACATAATTCTACTCTTTATGTAGAATTATTGTGGTTGTAGGTCATTTACAGCTGAGAAGAGAACAACTTATTCTTGGTCCTTCTAGACCCTGAGAGTATCCACTGACCATTGGAATACCTACACAAAAGGAAGTTAGTAACTTCTGGAAGTGATACTCGCTTTTCTTTTGGCTACTAGAAAAAGGTATTGTCTCCTTTAAAATAACACTTTTCTTTCAAGATGTTCAAGACAGGTTCTGGCCCTCATTGCTGCTGATAAGAAATATCAGAGATCACAGTCTGGCTTCAAAAATCTGCTCAATATTCAGTCTGGATCCTATAGAGGGAAGGATGAAAGCCTTTCGTTCAGATGGAGGAAAGCAAATTTTATGTTAGACCTACGTAAACTCAGCAGTTCTCTGACTGTCCTACTGAGTTTAGCTTTCTCATGAGTGCCCTTACACTAAAATCTCTCTTGAAGATGTTTCAGCCTTCTCTTCTGCCCCTGCTCCTTTCATTACTTCCTTCAATTCTAACCCCTTTCTCCAACCACATACTCTTGTGAAATATCAGGCAGGCCAACCTAAGCACACCACGTTTAGTCTTACACTGGGGCTTCCATTTGTTATCTTAAAATTTATATTTCATAGCTAATTAGTTTTGCACTCCTTTGCCTAAGAGTTTTTAGTCTAGATGACAGCTAGGTACCATGAATTCTAGCTTTAAACCTGCAGAAACCAGTTGCAAAAATTAGATGCATAATTCAAAATGTCATCAGAAAGGAAAAAAATAGATATATGAAACCTAACTGTTGCTTCAGGTAGAATATAAGTGGACTTCAAACCCTAGGGATGCTGCATCTAGGAAAGAACTAAAGTAGATACTCCTTCAACACTAATCAAAGTTCAAGCAACAGCAGCAGGTTGGAAAGTTGAACCTCTTCTTAGCAATGAAAAGGGAAGGGAAAGACAGAAATAATTTGTCATTGTGGACTCAGGATATCATTTGAGTGATCATTTTTTATCAGGGATCCCAGAAATACTAGAGTCTTTACTTGGGTGAATTCCTGCTCATCTCAATGGGATTTTGCCTGATCAGACAGAGGAGAGCACATGCAGCTTTGTCAGTACCATACTCACTTACACAGATAAGCAGGGAGGTAGTAGCAATGGAACATGCACCTGCATATGGTGTCAATCTTGAGACAGACTGAAGTAGCAGAGAAAAGCCTTCCCAGTGGAAAAATACCCTCCATGGCATTGAGCTAGGAATATCACTCTTTGCTATTCAACCTTTGCCATGTTCTGGGCTACAGTCAAGACTCTGGGGGCACAGTATAAGGGACGTGTTTGTCCCGGTTGTTTCAGCTGGACTGGGCTAGTGGGAGTATAAAATGAAGCAATATGATGCCCTGGCAAATGCCGTACTCTACTCTCCATGGAAATAGCCTTATATCAAGGCATATTTAGGTGTTACACCTAAATCAATAGGTGTACAATTAGACAAGAAGACAGCAGATTTGGAATAACTTTTGGACAGTGGACTTGAACAAATTTTGGTTTAGGACAACATTCTCTGAAATTATTGCTGAGGTTAGGAAAAAGAAATGAATTGGTTTTCATTAGAGCCCTCAGAGCTGTGTTGCTTCTTTACTTTCCAAATACTGCCTTAAAAAAATTAATTAAAACCCAACAGTTTATAGAGGTTTATACTGATGATACATCTTACACTGCTTTTTTTCAGGTGATAAGGCACAGGCTCCTGCATCCTGGCAAAACTCCAGGTTGGATAATTGCATTGCCTTGCCAAGTTTTAATCGAACAAGGTGTTATTCTTAACTTTGTCTCCTAAATTACTGTGCATTGTCGTGCATTGTTAATTACTGATCACACACCTCCAGAGGAGGCTAACTTGCAGAGGCACCATATTGCCATAGTGTAATCCAGAAAAGAGATAAAGCTAAAGCCCTCAAATGTGTCTAGAAGAAAGATGTTGGCAGGGCCAGACTGATATAGTGCCCTATCATCCAAGCTTCATTTCTCCCCTTTCTTCATACATTTAAAATAATTATCAGGGTAGACTGACTACAGAGCCCTTCCATTTTTTGTGTGTGTATGTTGTAAATGAAGAAAGAACAGACTAGGGTACAATTCCCCAGCTTCTCAATGGTCTGTTTATATTGTGGTGATTTGGAGGCATTTCTGTTAAGATCTCCAATGGGCTACTTGGAGACATCTCAGAATACTCTTGCTAAGTTTGGAGGGGGAAGCGTTTGGTTTTGTTTTCCAGATAAATATTGGTTCTAACCAAAACTGTTTGTAAAACAGGAACATAAATCTTTTAACCCAAACCATTTTAGGATAGATGCCAAAAATGTTCTTTTTTCAGTACTTCAAAGTAGGCAAAGAGGAGAAGAAAAGAAAAAAAGTACAATCAATTTTGTATTTTAAAATTTTAGAAAAAAAAACAGACTGAAGAAAGCAAAAATTAAAAAAAAAAAAAAATCCTAAACCTCTACAGCAACTTGTGTAATCCAAGATAATTTTTCTTGGCTTGATTGCTCAACACAGAGGACTGTAATTTCAGCCTTTTTACCAACCCAGCAGAAGGGAAAATTATCACAAATATTAAAAATTATGAGAAATCTGGAAAGCTATATCTTTCCTACATGCAAAAATAACATCATTTTGGTTTTATATGATCATATTTATTTCAAGCTAATGTCCACAGTTTAAACTAAGTGATATCACTTATTTGTAAATCTATATGCACACATGTAATTAATGTATATGTGGAAAACACTTGTGTAGAAATTTAAATATTTTCTATGTATATTTGCAAAAATAACAAGACAATTTTTCTATGCTGTTAACTGGTGTGACAGTTTAGTTTGAGTACCCAACCCAGATAACTTACGATATGAGAGAGTTCAACTCCCTCTCCCAAAAGAGGGAATAAGAAGAAACAGGCAGTCCCCATGTGAGGGAACAAGAGGTCCCTCAAGCTTCTGAGACCCTTCATCTTTAAACTACACAGATTTTGAATGAAAAAATTGTATGTTCTCTAGTTTTAATACTTTACAGGGCCTTCACTCCTACTCCAGAGCTCCAAGGTTGGGTTTACGCTAAAGAAGACATGGTAAAACAAGAGTAAAATTCCAAGTCCTGACCAGTCAGGGGGTGCAAGGTTTATCTTTTGCAGTTTGCATGGTTTAAGGCATATTCTTTGAGCAGCATTCAGTACTTTAGGCATTGTGCCATGACACCCCTATCACTTCTCTGGAAACCAGAGAAGACAGTAAATGCCTGCAGCAGAGTTGAAACCAGGGTTGCTAAAGCATAAACAGGCAAAGAAGAAGGAAGGAAGTGCTCCTGAACAGCAGTTGCTATGAGAAAATGATGACCACATGCAAATTCTCCAGGAAGTTGTGAAACATGCTTCAGGTTGTTGAAGAGTTCATCTACATTTTATTCCCTCTGTTCCCCAAGAAAAAAAAAAATACAATACATTTCTTGAGCAGAATGATTTTAAATGATTGAGGAATCTCCCTTCAGTATCCCAAACAGTTGTTTTATTGGCAACCAAAGCCCCTTTTTCATTACTCTTCAAAGATCCCTCCATTTCAATTCTACTTGTTCACATTCTGCTTCAAATGATACCCCACTGAGCTGACCACATGCAGGACTGTGTTCCAAGAACTCTTTTTTTAATAAAAATTCTCTTTCAGTGTCTCCACACCATGAAACAAATCACATAGCTTCATAAGCCATCAGACAATCCTTTCAGTTTCTCGTGCAGGCGAACTGAGCCTTTTTCATCTGATTAATTCACCAAGCAAGCTGATCTGGGAAGCATAAAAAGCTTCTGAGGCAGGATGAGAATCAGCAGTTTGTATTTCATAATGGCATCACTAATGCCCCAAATTAAGTGCTGAGGCTGTTTTGCTTGGCAATATCATTTCATGTTAATTTTGGATGGGACCGAAAATGAAGTTGTAATCTCTCTTTGTCATGCTGCGACTATTTCCTTGACCATCTTAAGTGCTGCATTTTATGAGGATGTAGTTGTTACTGCTGGGTATGGAAACCACTATAAAAGTAAAACCTCCTTGCGTTTCTGCCCCAAAGAGTTTAAAGATTCACACATTCATCCCCAGAGAGGGCACCCTTAGGGAGCATGCCTGGCTCCACACAGGGGCTGGTGAACAGGATCTAGAAAGGAGTAACTTGCAGACCTGGAGCAAGGCAAGCCCCATATTCAATGAATTTGACCTCAGCCTCCAAGGGAAAAGGAACCCTCAGAATGAGTTGCAAGCACAGATCTCCCATGCTACACTGGTAATGTTGCACCACATTGCCTCACCTGACTAGTTCTTAGCAGCGCTGTTCAATTTGCTGGAGGAAAGATTTTAAGAGAAGAAAGTTTGAAAAGCAACAGTGGCTCCTTTTTCTTGCATTGTGTATTGCTTTAGTGAATTCCAGTTGCCTTTTAGTAATTTTAAATGTTTTTCTTTTTTGAAAAGTCAAGCTGTGTTTTTTAATGACCACATGCTACGCAATGTGAACAACTAGTGCCACTGGTCAGCATGTCAGTATGTCCTTTCTAGGGTTCTAAAATGAGGCACCTAGCATTATACATAAGAACCCTTATATTGTCACTAATTTGCAAAGATAATGAACTAGTTAGTGTTACAATTCTTAGAACATTTACTCAGGTTCATTGGATCTTGTATTGTTTGAGGGCCACAGTCAACTGATATTGATATTTATAAAAATATGTCATTTTTAATGCAGAAATATTTTTATTGGTCTTGGTTTTCACAGAGTGGTTTTTGCTCCCTCAGAGCCTGTCCCCTTGTCAGCTTCAATTTATCTCAACCAAAATGATCATGTTCCCAGCTATGAACTCTACATTTATTTCATAGACCCATAAAAGGTCAAGACCTTAGATTTTTTTTTTTTAATCTATCCCATTGTGATTTTGTAAGAGCCTAAAGGATCAACAAGACCAAATTAAAAGAAGAGAACATAACTGTGTGTTCACTCACTTCAGATCTTTGGCTTCTGCAGGTCTAATTTAAAATAAGCACACGTTAGTAAGCAAGTCAAGCACAGAACTGTACACGGTATCATTGTTATTAAGGCTGTCCACTTCAGAGTTCATTTTTACCTTCATTAAAATATTTTAATCTATGTCTTTAAGTATATAAAACATCAATGTTTCATTCTATCACAACCATCTCAGAAAGAGATCAACTCTCAGTAAGACCCTTGCCATTTTCTTTGATCTTGTACAGACCTGGGGATTTTAAGCCTGGTGTTGACTCTTTAAAGAATTTTAGAACTAATAGTTTACTGTTTTTATTGTGTGCTCTTCTCTAATTTAATATGAAGTTTTATAAAGTTGTTAGAGACTGTAATCTCTGTATCATATTTTTGCCGTTCCTGGTGACATTTCAAGCTAAAGGGAATAATTTATAATATTCCTTATTTTGTTGGCAAGAACTTCTTTGGTGATCCTCTATTACTCTGTCTGGGCTATAATTTTCTTCTGCACACGTACAATTGTGCAATGAAATACGTAGCTCTTTTTTGTCTACTTTTATCCAGTGGTTATTTTGAGTCTGGGGTTTAATTCAGTGTAAATTACTTCATATGCAGAAGAATATATCTACTGCTTTTAAACTGCCTAAAATAATGTGGAGCATTTAATGCCTAGGGATAAATCTGGATTATGCTGAAGAAAATTACAAGCTCCCATCAACCTTAAAAGAATCAAAGTTGCCCTGAAGTGCTCAAGTACCAAAAGGGCTTGCCCAAAGCAGCCTTTGGTGTAGGATATTTAGCCACACCACTTTTCCTGCCCATGCAAAAAACTCCCCTCTCACTGACATTCATGACTGAACCCACTTCATCTCCTCACCATTATACAAGAAATTCAGGCCAGCTCAATGGATATTTTGTGCCAATAGTGGTTTAAACCAGATCCTAGCCACAGTTTACAGAGGAATTATCTCACTGATTTACATTTAGAAACTGCTGTTTCTTGGAAAGAGACTCCACTGAAAACAGATAGTCTAGTTCCACACTGTTAAAACTAAAGGGACCTATTTATACATGATGGTTGCTTGTAATTGACTAATATGTGAAGATGTAAAACCTGATCTATGTGAGTGTCTAATTCCAAATCAGTTTAACCTAGGGAGAGTGGAAGGGAGGGAAAGTTTCACTCAGGTTGAGTTGAATGAAGGAGGACTGAAAGCATAAGCGAAATTTGTGCTCTGCAGGATAGACCAACCTCAGCAGATGGGTGCATTCTGCACTTTCCTATGAAGTCTTTAAAATATAAGCTTCAAACACACAGCCCACAATAACCTTCACTCTCAGTGACAAGTCACAAAAACACATGGCCAGAGTGGCAGTTGAGAGAAACTTTTTGCCAGGAGCAGATTAATGTAGCATTCTTGGGGTTTGCTGTTATCGGAGTAAATAGAAACAGATGAGAATTTACGATCAGACTGTAAATCTAAAAAACAATCAGAAGGCACACTAGTAAACTGAGGAGAATGATAAAATTTCTACTCTTTCAACTCAGCACTTCCTCTGCTCTTCAGTCACTTCATCTTTTGCTCTAATCTTAGGCAACTAACATTAGTGATCTGGTATTTCAAATACAAAATTTTACACCATTCAATGTACCCTGACAATTTTTGGATACCTTTCATGCACAAATTTCTGATGAGTCACAGCTAATTCAAATAACAAAATCTTTGAGCTTTTGTTGACATTGTCACAGTGTGTTTGCTGCCTAGATCTGGATATTCTTTGACCGAATGAAAGAAATGAAAACAGATTTGTGTTCTAATCCAGTCTTATTTTGATTTTATGGTAGGCATGTAGGAAGCTGCTGATGATGAATAAATAAAAGTAGCATGCCAAGTAAATATTATTCATTTGTAGTCACATATGTACTAGTGAGCACAACTCTGGGTTTCAAACCTCATCCAGATGGAGAAACATCTGGAATTTAAAAAATATCAGGCAAACAGTACAATATCTGAAAGTCTAATTATGTTGTTTTGGTGTTTTTTGTTTTTTGTTTTTTTCCTGGATCTGACAGTTCTGTAAAAAAAATGTGAGGAAAAAGAAAAAGACAGGAATGCAAACTGATGTATATGTATTGGACTGTGTATGTGTTATATCAGGTTGCATGCACGGTTTTTCAAAATCAGCATCAGGTTTAAGGATGCTAATATCACCTGCCTGGACTCTGAATAGCATCTTTATTAACATAATATTTTAATTCTGATTAAGTTCCACTCCTGTTCTGACATGATTGTCTCATTCCTACCTAGGAAGAATTTTTGAAATATTGAATTCTGAGTATAAGTGGCTATTCATACTCCTCAACCTTTCTAGCGAGCAAAATAGACATTCATAGTTAATTAAATGTCAACAATTCTAATAATAGTTATCTTTAACAAATACCATAAATATTAAATTACATGATTAATATATTAGTATTTATTACCTGGTGTCAGAGAAAGTGGTCATCTAATAAAACAGTCTTTTCATTAGAAACATTTAAATGTAAATGTCATTCTAAATCACTGTGATTTTTAGGTCTGTACTAACAGTTTTGTGTGAATGTTTCATAACAAGAACTCAGACATTAGACATTTCCTATGACTTTACATCATCAAAATGGGGGGGTTGTACATTTTGCAGACTTCAGAATGTTTTCTACTTTTTTCTTTCCATGCAGTTAAACCAAAATTATCCAAGAAATAAGGTCCTCAGTGTAAAAAAACCTTTATATGCCTTACTGAAATTTTAGCACTTATTTTTTTTCTTTTTATAAGTAGGTATTCTTAAATTTTTTTTAAAATAGTTATGTACTTGTTGTATCCTTCCATAAGACTAACCTGAACTGACTATTTGCGTGGAAAAGCTATAAACCACCTCCAATAAAAGCAGATATTTTTTACTAAAGATTGTTTGTATTTTACATTATTTCACAGCCTTTATGTTACCAAAAGATTGTATTTCACAGCTGTGAAATGATGAATTACTGTTTTAAAAAACAGAAAAGAAAAAGGCAAGGAAAACATTAAAAGATTTTTAATTAAGAAAATTCATGATAGCAGAGTTCCTCTAGCATTAAGTGCAACATCCTTTACTTTTTATTTTAAAATCTTAATTGAGAGCTATAAAAAATTCCCAGTTAAGAATTTAGAACTCCTCAGTTGTTACATGAGAACATTAAACTGCATTCCTAGCAAAAGATTTCCCACCATAAAATAGCAAGCTTGGAGACAAAAAAAGACACCTCACACAAGAATTAGCAGCTATAGAGCTTGCATGGCTGAAGAAAACGGTTTTGCCTGTTGGGCAGCTGTTGATGATACCTAGAAGGTACATATTCTCACAAATCACAAATTCTCAGTGAACAGGGAGCAAGACAGGATCCATTTCTAAGAATAGGGTTCTGTTAGAGGAGGTAGGGCAGCACATTTCCCACATTCTAATGGGAATGGTGGAATCAGTATGTATTTTATGAATGTTTCAACAGGCTAAAAAATGTCTCAGAGAACAAGCAGGTCTGATAAAAAAAATCCCTGCAGATACTCACTATCAACTGGGTGTAATTGTTCTACACCTTGAAAATCCTAGGGCAAGCGCTTGTTTTTAAGGATTTCTATACCAGCAGTTAATGCTTATAAACTCTAGACATGGGAACATTTCTGAAGACACAAAATGCACTTACACATTCTTTGAAAGTGCAGTTAGTTTCTCAGCTCACATTTGGTCCCTGAACACAATTTTTCATTAAAAAGTCTTAACAGAAGTTTGGCTTTGCCTGGTTTATTAGCAAACATTGAACTCTCCATTATCTTAGCATTCTGAGTAGAAATAACAACAGACATCCATATATTTTCAAATGGTGCCTAATTTTGAGTATCCCAGAAAATGTTCCATCTTCTGAGATCATGTGGTATCAGTCCCAATTTTCAGAATGCATCAGTCCTAATGACAGCAACAATAATGTTGCTGATAGTTTTAAAAACTATATTATGAATAAAGGTCAAACAAGAATATCTCACCAAACTCACTGCACATTTTCATATCTAAAAGAAGAACAGATCTAAATACTGTTATTAGTGTATGAGATCAAATAACTTATCTGCTTAAACTATGCAGTTTAATCTGCCATAAAACCAGCAGAAAATAAACTCAGTCTCAGAGAAATTTAAAATATTTATTTTTAATGGGAAACTTAAGTGTGTGAAGCTACATAAAAGAAAAGCATACTTTTCTAATGCTACCAATTCCGAAAGCACTTTACAACGACAACTCTCAAGTTAGCTATGTTTCCTAATTTCTAAATAAGATATAAGATTAAGTGGTTCAATGGAAATATAACCTAAGGTTAAGCGATTCAGTGGAAATATAACTGATTTTTTACCCAAAGCCGCATAAACAGTATTTGGTTATAAAACTTTAACAGATCCATTTATGTACTAAATTATTTAAGCAAATGTAATGCTTCCAAATTGTATTGTTTTGCAAGGTTTCTCTTGGAACCTTTGCCATTTATCATACGTGTACTTTTGTCTTTTTTCTACTCAGAAGCACAGCATGAAAAAACTTCATTTCACATAGAAACATCACTATGTGGAACAGTGTGATGAAATGAGACACAGGAGGAGAGTTTGTGTTATATTCTGGTAAACAGTTGGTCTACAGGAATGATAACATTTTATGCTGTGAGTGATATATCAATTGTGAGTCCTAAAATATGACTGATCTGAAAGCAGGATTTCTGCCTATGGTAAACTGTACACGTGTGAAAGATTACAGGTAACATGCCTAAACCTGTTGGGAGGTCACAACCTAAATCTCATCTAGGAGTTAACATAACAATGCAAGAAATTCTGGTAAAATTATATCTCAAGTATACTTAAAGATAATGTTACTCTGCTAAATAGAGCAATATTAACAACTAAGACTCTGAGCTTGTAGGTAAGACCCTGACATTATTTACATGCTTTACGTGAATGAACAATTCCAATAAAGATCTATGTTAAAAGCAAGTGTCTAAATGTTTGCAAGTTCAGTACAGGCAATTCTGTAGAGCGCAGATGGAAAATTCTGCCCATCTACTACAAGAGCTACATGGTATTAAGGTGTTAATGAACACTGATCTGAAATATTTCAGATTTTTGAAAAGCTAAAGACAAAATTGATAAATATCATTTTAGTAATGTTCTGTATGAAATTACAAAGTTTGCTCAGGTTTATTTGAAAATGTGAATTTACTCATTTGATCTGCTTAAGTATATTAATAATTTCCCAGGTGCTGTTCACATCACATAATGCCTGGCCTTCCACATGGTCCCATGGAAAACGCTGGCACTACTTCAAAAGCCAAGGGTCTTTTGAGTGGAACTGATTCAGTTATGTACCTAAGTATGTGTTTAGGTCCTTTACAGAATAAGGAACATTTTATTGCTCTGAAGCATATAGCAGTAAGGATGATGAAAATCAAATCTCTAGACACTAAACATGCAGTGAAATTTGTATAAAAAGATTTTTGCATCTCTTAGGATCACTGTATATGTACCAAACTGAAGATCAGTGGGGAGATAAACCTGGCATCATAACCTATGCTTAAATATAGAAACAACACACCAGTGTTTCAAGTCTAAAATAGTCCATATTGTAAAGGGGTGTTGTTTTTCATATGTAAGAATTTAACTCATTCAAAGCTGACCTGTTTCCTAAAATCATTTAGAGAAAAGTGTTTCTCAGCATGCATAATCTGCGAAAAGATAGCTGGGAAAAAAAGAGTGTTGATTAGAAGGGACATTTAGGAAACGCTGTCAGTTGAAACTTCCCTGTCTGAAATTCACATCATCTTCCATAACCAGCTATACATTTTTCTAATGTAGCACTATTATAACCAGTGGAAACTTTCTTCTTGACTCTAGTGAACAGAAGACCAAGACCTAGAAGTGACCACAAGATTATCTCTTTCTCTCTTCAACAGTGATTTCAAAAACTTTTGAAATATATCACTGCCTCTTTAAACATTTTCAGATATGCTCTGCTTTACTTGTCTCAAGTCAGGAAAAATTCTAATAATCCTTTACAATGGAAAATGAAAGCTGCTTTAATTTCTAGTGCTTAATGAAAATTATGCAAAAAGGGTTAGGAACATAACTGGGAAATTTTTTAAATTTATAAGAGCAAGTGTTTTGTGCCTAATAACATTGTTCTTTTGATTGTTAAAACAGCATTGGAGCAGCACTGAATCATGTATGTTATGTATATAAGCCTTAAGATAGTTTCATGTTACAGGAGATATCACTATGAATCTGGCCACTGACAGGAGAAGATTCCAAAATAAGAATTTTAATTAAATCATTAATTACCAATAAAAACGAAAGGCAACACATAAGGAAGACTGCTAGCTAAATGTTGTGCCGCACTAAGGAGAGAGAAACGCTCCCCAGAGCTCAGTGCCTGGGGCTTTATGGACAGGCACTCAGTTTCAGGCGGCACTGCAACAGCAGCCTGCTTGAACGTACGATGAACAACTGTCCTGGATCATGGGCACATTACCACTTCTAATGAATGCAACAGCTCACAGCACTGCACAGCATAAGCAAAGCAGCCTCCTTGTCCATAAGCCTTTAAGATTGTTTGTGCCTTCACTCTGCATAAGTTTGTCCCCTGCTTATCCAGGCGGTAGAAACTGGCTGAATCACCTTCTGTTTGTTTGTATCCCCAAACAAGTGCATACAGGAGAAGGGATCACTTTGGATCCTGTTAATTGAGTGACCCTTCTGTAAAGTAGGCAGCCAGAGTCAGTCACCAACAAAACAAAACCTGGCTAGCAATAACCGGAGAGAGCCACAGATGAGTGACCAGCATCACTCAGAGCAAAATATGCAGGATATTATAAACAGCAATGAAATAATTTTTTATCTGTGAGCAATCCACAGGGTTTTTTTAGATGACAGGAACAGCATAAACCACAGTTTAGACCAGGGGTCCTCAAACTACAACCCGCGGGCCGGATGCGGCCCCCCAGGGTCCTCAATCCGGCCCACAGGTATTTACAGAACTCCCTGCCCCGGCCCATGCCGGGGGTTGAGGGGGGAACCAAGGGCTGGAACCAGCACCTCGTCCTCGACCTGCTCCCCTGCGGCAGGCAAGAGGCACAGGCATCTCCTCTGCTGGACAAGCTCAGTTGGCAGCCTCTGCGAGGTCCAGCCAACTTGGGCGAATTGCCAGAGCCATAGTTCACATTGAAATATTATTTGGTTTTGTTGATTACACTGCATTCTTCTTCCTGTTTTTTGTGCACTACTACAAATAAAATATGTGCAGTGTGTGTAGGAATTCGTTCATTTTTTTCCAAACTTTAGTCCGGCACCCGACAGTGTCTGAGGGACAGTGAACCGGCCCCCTGTTTATAAAGTTTGAGGACCTCTGGTTTAGACACCGCTGTAGTAATGGAAGTAAAGGAAAGCAGCAGACCCCAAGTCTGATTTGGCGTTGGGGCAGGAGGAGCACAGGTGCCAGGGCTATGCCACAGAAAGTCATCACAGTGAGACAAATCTCTGCTCTGGGGAAGAGAAGCACTAACCAAATAGGTAATTCTTCTGCCTAAAGAGCAAGAAGCCTCAACACTCTGCATTTGCAATCTCTGTTTATATAGCTGAAGTCTTAATACAGAGGACAAAAAGACACATAAATGTAGCAATAAGAACTAGCTTCCCGTCTTGTAGACAAAAGCAGGAACCATATTAAATTTGTTCACATGCTCTCAATGCAGCACAACAGACAGTCTGTATTTTAGAAAAGGCTTTGGTTGTTTTCACAGTAGGACTGAAGTAACTAGAAGGGCTTGCCTTCAGCTCCAGTGTTAATACCCACGTTCATCAGTTAAGTCTTTGTTTATATGTACAGAAAGTATCTTTTATTGTACAGAGGGAATTTGGATACATAGAACTAAATAGAGTGGTACAAAATGTTTATTATCCAACTCTTGCAAGCTGATCTTTTCTTTCACTGGAACAAAATCCATAAGCCTTTAAACTTGCTTATATGTATGAAATTAAAAGTACTGTCTCTGACTGTCAGACTACAATTCATTCTCATTTATTAGCATCTTAATAATCAACTGTTCAGCATAGCAAATGAGAGTGATGCAGGCCAACTTTTGCTTCTTCATGCAGAGTATGAAGTATTCTCACAGTGCAACCTTCCTACAAATGTTTGTTCCTTGCCAAGTCTTGCACCACAGTACACTTTAATTAGGCCATAGAAAGCTGACATCCTGCACGCTTCCCAGGTGTACACATTTTCAAATAAAGATTATGAGCCCAATCCTGCTCCCAGTGCATGCATAGCATTTGAGGCCAATGAAAAAAATTAGAACCACAGAATTTCCTTTCATTGAACACTAATATACTGTTCACATAACACAGTTATCAGAATAATAAAATACTTTATAGCCAGTAGGTAAGATACCAATGGTTTAATACCTGGTACAGCTCAGAAATATTTAATGCTCAAATGTAGAAATATCTCCATTACTGGTTGAAAGAAAACAGAAAACCTTGTAACTCTAGAATATATAGAAAGAAAGAGATGCACACACATACCTGGCTTAGAGACACACCTGTGCAATTCAGTAATAAGTTGTAATTTCATGTCCCACTTCATCTGCACTTACTCCACAGCTACTTAGTGCAGCCCTCAAAGCTTGTCAGAAAAAAAAATCTCTTTCTACAACTTGTACACATAGAAATCTATCTCCCCTTTCAGAGCTATGTTTAAGACCAGCGCTGTTCCCTGCAGCAGGAGCTGCTTACCAGTGTTTAGAAACTCTGCAGAAGGGGCACAACATCGTCCACACTTTGCAGGGTCTGTTCACACTGGTTAAACCCAGCACCTAGCACAGCAAAGTCCTGGAGCACGGCTAGGGATCTTGGCTGCAATGTTAACACAAAGAAATGACAGTAGCAATACCTCTACCCCTGAAAGAACCTGTGATATTACATCTTTATGTTGCTTTATGCACAGAACTCTATTTTGTAGAATCATAGCCTATTCATAACATTTTATGGAGAGTAACGTTTCTTTCCCTCACTTGGCTTGTAATGCTGGACACCTGCCTTGCAGATGGCGGAGAGATGGAAAAAATCAAATCAAAAGTATTTTTAAGCTCCCTAAAATAATTTAATAACTTTCTATGCAATCTGTGGCACCTCTTAAATGCAAAATTATGAGGTGCATGTTTCACAAGCACTATTCTGGAATGTGGCTGCTTAAATTACTTCTCAGCCCCCACAGATTGTGAGCCTTTCCCAGGATAACCCACAGACACCACCCGACTGTGGTTTACAGCCTTTGTGTGGCTTAGGGAATGCTGAGGTCCCCTTCCACTTAAAAGGGCAGAGTCTTCTATGCCACACTGATGCCTGCTTTTCCACTCAGAAAGTAGTGTTGCAATGACTGTGAGTCCTTTCCATTCTTGACAGAAGCCTAGCAGAGAAAGGATAAAAAGTAAGAGCAAACAAGGGGGATTTCTGTTGGCTGTCTAGGAAGTGAGGGTGCAGGATGGGCAGAGGTAGCTGTGCCCTGCTGCCTTCCCTGCCTGCCAGCTGGCTGTCACAGTCTCTCTTCCACATCCCTCACACTGCAAAGGTGGGAGATACCATATGGTGAGGGCACAGTTTTCTGTTTTCTAGAAATCATGAAGTTTCATGCTGGATTTATCCCCAGACCTTCTCACTATTTTGTTCTACAAGTTTACTCTTTTCTCTCTCTGTGCACTAGTTGTGACTGGGCAGTCACCATCTGTGTGCATCACTTCTGTTCCATACAATCATAGAATGGTTGGGGTTGGAAGGGACCTTAAAGATCATCTAGTTCCAACCCCCCTGCCATCAGCAGGGAC
>NW_010286807.1:194185-194488 GCF_000700745.2 Antrostomus carolinensis
CTCTCGGATCATCCTTGTGGCCTCCTCTGGACTTGCTCCAGTAGGTCCATGTCCTTCTTGAGTTGGCGGCCCCAGAACTGGACACAGTACTGCAGGTGGGGTCTCATAAGTAGAGGTGGAGAACCACCTCCCTTGACCTGCTGGCCACACTTCTCTTGATGCAGCCCGGGATACAGTTGGCCTTGTTTGGTCTGATGAAGTTCATTTCTCCTTTGTACTTTCCATCCCCAGCTCCCCAACAGCACAATCTCAAGCAGGGTAATTTCCTAAGCCTGGTTCCTTCAGGAGTTTTTCAGCATTCCT
>NW_010286807.1:196613-250204 GCF_000700745.2 Antrostomus carolinensis
AATAAAATTAGACAATTTAACCAGCATGGTGGATTTGCCCATTTTTACTGTCAAGCATCAACACTGGCATTTAACCCCAGCATAGACAGACACGTGACTAAACTTACAATGTAAGGTTAGCAAATTTTTTTTGTTGTTTTTCTTTTTTTTTTTTTTTGTTCAAATAATGCACTTTTTACCAGCAGACCACGTGCTTACATTATATGTGATAAATATGTCTGAAGAAATGTATTAAAATGGATTTCAAAAGACAGATGAAATGTAAACCCAATATCCTTCCTTTCACCATTAAATAATGTCATAGAAAGTTAAATAATGCACAAAACATACAGTGATCAGCCAAATGCTGTCTAACCCTATCAAACACAGGTCAATGCCATCATAGCAGCCGTCTGAAATTTCCTCCACTGGAGCTGCCGAATGCTTTGGAAGTACAGAAAGCCTAGAATTGAGACAGAATTACACTAGCATTGTGTAAATAATCAAACTGTGACCTGTGGGGTTAAAACCTATAATTGGAGTGATACTTCAAAGAGATGACTACTTTTTCAGTGCTATTTTGTGCAGCCAGATAGGAAGATGACTTGTTGGGATTTTATTGGCCAGCAATGCTACTGCAAAAGTGATATTTTCAACAGCTGCTGGTGCATTTGTGCTCTGACAAATTAGAGGCTAAATCGAAGCATTAAAGAACATCAAAGGCCTAATTTAATGCAAAAAAACAAGTACTCCAACTGGATCTATTTTACAGTGAATTAATAATGCAGATTTATACAGAATGCGATGCATTGAGTGCTTTGTTTTTATAGGGACTTCAAAACCACTTTTTCCCCCATCACAAAACATTAGATTTAGTTATCTGACTGGTATTTTCTAAATGCTTTTCTTTTGGTCCAAAAAATCTGTTAATTACTGGAATAATAGTTTGGACTAACTTGTAATTTTAAACTATAAAGTACACTATATTATATGGTCTCACTCCCAGTGCCCCATACACATAGATTAGTGTATTGCTATATACACACATTATTTCAGACCTATTACACAATTAAGTAAGATTATTTAGGTGCATAATCCTTTTTATTAAGTCTTATTACTAATGCCACCATTGTTGAGTTGTTAAGACTGGAAAAGACCGGGTTTTACCATGAAGTACAGTAGGTGGCATGCGATATCTCTTCCTTTATCAGAACTTCTCTTTTACTAGACATAGGAGATATTTAAAGTGTTAAAATTAATTGCAGGAAACCTCACATCACAACATTTGGTTGCTGGTTCCCATCTAAGTAAAAATTTATTTGCCCTGTCTAGTTGAGTTTTATGCTATTTTTACATTTAATCTGCAATTCCTAATAAAAAGAAAACTTAATCAAAGAGTGTATATACATACCACACGGGTAACATCTTATCTCCCTTTTATTTTTGCAGATCAACTATTTATTACACAGGTATTTTTAGCAACTAAGACCTGTTTTGCAATGTGTCTCAGATGGAGTGCATTACAAAAAATTCACAGGAATTGTCAGATGATATTTTAGCTAAGAAATATTTGAGGGAGAGGAAAACCATTCAGATCAGACCTTTAACAGATGTTCATTACAGGGGTATGATCTTGTACCAGGGAAGTCAACTGGATGTTTGCCACTGCCTTTAGTAAAAACTGCTTTTGAAAAACCTGAAGTCATTAAAAAATATAACTAATAATCCCAAAAGAAACAGCACAGGAAGCGGTGAATGAAAGTGTGCTTATTGATCTGGTTTATTTTGGTGATGATGTGTGCACTAAGCTCGAAGTGGTGAGAGGTGGAGAGTTTACTAGCAGAAAGAAAAATTGCGACCCCTCAAGCACAATTACTGAATTTAGACACTTCTAAATAGTCCAAGTTATAAGCTTCAAATTTGACTGTTTACTTTGCAGTATAGTAGGTCATTTTCCAGACTGTACAAACGCAAGAACTTCAGCTTGTAGTTTATAGGATCACAGCTATTTTCTGTATCTATATAATTCTGCATGTCGATGGCCTGTTGTTCACTTTCCACCACCAGGTTTTATTTTGTTTCTGGCACTTAAGTTGTAGATGTTGTCATATCTTTCTCATTTGTAGAATGATCAAATATTTTATGCATTCAAATAATACCTTAATAGAAACAAATATTTTGTTCTAATATTAGGAATTTTATCATACAAGAAAATTAATCTCATTATCTATCTTTGCCAGTAAAAACAAAAAAGTAAGTCCCCTATATGGCCAGGATTACCTGTATTGATATTTACAGTAATAAAACAGACAGCATGGCTCATCCACCAGACTGGGAAACAGATCAGATATCTAAATGCTGATGTCAGTAGAATCCCCGGGTTAAATATTGTAAATTTATTTCCATTATGTATTACAAAAGGCACCCTTCCTCATTAATTTTACTGAAGTCTCCAGATGGGAAACAAAATATTAATTTTGTTCAGCCTTAGGCATTGTTGACTGTTAAGGTACTCACTAAATCACTGATCTTATAGACATTAATATTAGATTTCTGCTATAAAAATTTAAGACCCATGGGTATAAGGTTCAGTTTGTCATAAGTATAATTAATTGTTTTCAGAAATGATTAATTTGTCAAAATGGCAAACATATATACTGGGCAGGCAAGACTCCTGAGCAAGCTAACCTACCTTAAAGTCATGGTAATACTCATGGAATTATGCAAATTAATTGAGTCTTTCAATGTTGCATAAAATGCTACTAGTAGTACAATGCATGGAACATTAGGCTGTTCATCCAACAAAAAAGTTGCATTTTAAAGGCAGGCATCTTTACAAGAGAGTCCTTATGGCAGAAGGTCCTTAGAAGTACAATCTATTTTTCTGCAAAGTGATAGACATTCAACCGTTACACAGAAGTTCTATTTTTTTATTACAATTTTTAAAGCAACCCTCAAGAGAAGAAAAAACAGTAACATTCTGCTGGCCTTGAGACAAAGGAACCTGGGAGATTTGCACTTTGTACTGATGCTAGTATATGTCCTAGTAATAAGTTTTACTAGTAAAACCTCATTTACAAGCCTAGGAACTCGTGATACACTACATTAAAATCTAAAAAGATTAACTTAATTATGCAAATTAAATTTACTGTTTATCTTACCCTCTAAATAGTCATTGTCAACACTGAAATAGCCAAATTATTCTAAATGCATTCCTTTCCATCCAAAGTGAACTACACATATATTTGAAATTCCTATGTAGTTAATTATTATCCAGAAAATCCATTCAAACATAGATTTATGCTCCTCAGTAGCCAAAATTCTTATTTTTTGCCTAGTAGTAGTGTCCGGTTATCAATGAACTCAATACATCAATGCAGTAAATAAAAATATTCATGTCAAATATAATCAACTTTAATATCCATATCTGTGATTAAGTAGTTCTAATAAAACCTTCCCTGACAAATCACTTCTAATTTCCTGGAGATTCATCTTGCTAACTCTACTTCTTCACTCCTAAAAACAGTAATTCTGAAATGAGAAAGTTATTCAAAATATTCAGAGGATTTTGAGGATCAAGAAAAGCTCTTCTCATGGCTGAAAATCTCTGTCATAATTCACATGGAGACCCACAGAGCTGATTCTGATCTTCACCCATTTTATTCATATGGCACCAACTGACTTTAGCAGTTGTTCCTGTTTTACATTGCTGCAAATTCTGTCAGAATTACGATGTACACCAAAACACGGGTAGACTATGAGTGCAACATCCATTTTGGCACACTGCAAAATAATGCAGGGCCATTAGACAAATGCACTAGTGAATCAATTATTATGGTTTGAGGCAACAACTTCTGGCCTCGGACTAATAGACAAGTATTAATTTCAATCTCTCCAATGTCAACAGTCTTGCTATTAACATATATATCAAAGACACAGTTATTATGACAAACCTAATAGCCTTTTTTTCCACATCTAATCACATTTTACTTAGGTTTTTAACTTCAAACTGAACTTTGTAGATTTATTACTTTAAATGTAGACATTCTTTGCTGCTTTTTACTGATATCCTGTAAATCAAATATAAACACCTGACATTCAGGGATTTTATGCAATCTTATCCTAATTAAGTTCATATTTGATATATTCAGTTAAGAATTAAGAGTCAGGAATATTATGTTCTGTCGCACAAATTCAGACAAAATTTTTCCTTTTTTTTTTTCAAAAAAAACCCTGTTATAATATCTTTATAAATAGTCTTAAAGAATAAAAAAATTAGAAATTACAATCCAGAAAGAAATCCATCTCTTAAATCCACTGCATATGTAGATATCAAGTCAAGCTATAATAACAGGGTCCATTGTGCTTTGAGTGCTTCCATGTCATACCCCTTCTCTCTACCAGCAGTTGCTGAACATGGAGAGGGCACAGAGCATTTCAACTGCTAGCCCAGGTTTCAGCCTGGGCTACGTTGGCATTCAGGGGGTTGCGATACCAGAGCAGCTGCATGGTCATCACTGGAGATATGAAGCTGGTGCTCCCAGAGGAGACAAAATGCAGCAGAAGAGTTGAAGTCATAGCTCTAGATGAGGAGAACATGCAGTAGGAATACAGAGAGGAATAACAAGGCCATCCCTGCCATAAAATTAGGACCCAAAGGTCAGTGACAGTACCCAAGTGAAACCATTTGGACACCTCTCCATTTAGACCACACTTTGGTGTTAGAGTTTAACAGCACATGCCAGCAAACCAAGAGGGTAACAGGAACATGATGCAGTGGCCAGCTACTCCCGCACCTATAGCTGAGGGGCTCCTACTATTTATTTAAAAAATAAAGTATGAAGTATGGTAAACTAAGACATTGCAACCAAGAATCAATTCTTGCTCAGCTGGCAATGGTCACTGCCCAATCCTGCAAAAGTTAGGGCAACCTTGTACCTTGGGATATAGCCAAAAGAACAAACAAATCCCTATACCCAGTAAGCAACAGTGACACTGTGCTCAGCTGTCTAGGCATTAGACCTCTTAGCTGCATTTCCCACAATGCAAATGCAAACTCAGAGGATCAGTAAGGTAAGGAGACTTGTAGGTTGAGATAAGAACAATTTAATAATTAGAGTAAAAATAAAATTAAAATAATAATAATGATAACACTCATATATATGAGTGATGCACAGTACAATTGCTCACCATCCACTGATAACAATCCCGGAGGAGCAAAAAGGAACCCCGAAACAGAAATCACAATCCTGGAAAAGCAAGCCTGAGCGATTCCCAAGAGAATCCCTCCCTTTCCGGTCAGCTCCAGTTAATATACTAAACATCACGTAATATGATATGGAATATCTTATTGGCACATCCAACTGTCAATTCTGGGTTTTACTAACTACTATACTTCTCCACTCCCCTCTTCTTGGAAGCTACCCAAGCACAGTGTCCTTGTAGTTATCAACACTGTTCTCATATCTTCACTGAATCTTCACTGAAACCGTAACACTGTGCTTTCTAGCTACTAAGAAGAAAATTAACCCTATCCTAGCAAAAACCAGGACAATTTCCAAAGGCTGACTACAAACGATCCCACAATTCCACAAAAACTGCACCAAAGGCATTGATTTGCATGGGTATGAGCACTGCCATGCCCTAGCCATCACTCTTGAAAAGAGCCACACTTGATCCAGTTGAGGGGAAGATGTATTCAGTAGCTTCCTTTGAGCTGTCCAAGGAGCAACTTGATAGCAAAAGTAATACAGTCTGAAAGGACCTGCTCCAATGCCCCGTTAATTGTGTAGATGACTTGCGAAACAGTTATTTACCAGATGACTCTGAACAGTTTTCCATATTCTTATCACAGCACATTTGCTAGGAGCTTCTTTCAGTTGTGACTTATTGCTCAGCCACAGAATATCCACAGTTAGATAAGTAATCCTGCCCTGTTTCCATGCAGGGTCAGAAGGTCCTGAAGCCACAGAACAGTCTTGTTCCACTGCACAAGAGCAGAGATGGGATTTGAACAGGATCACACATGGAGGGCAGACCCAAGCATACTTTCAAACATTCCACTCTGTTTGCCTCCTGCAGAGTAACAAGTGAGAAGCATTGAGAGGAGAGGGCAAGAAGATGGTCATTATAGTCATGTCCCTTCATCTTGTTGTAGGATGAGTCTGCATCTTCTTTCCACCTGAGAAGAGAGGTTTTCTTTTCCTTCCAGTGTCTTTCTACCTACCATGTAATTGGATTGGGTTCTAGACCTGCATCTTAAGGTCTGAGGCTTACTCTCATTTACATGAAAGGAAGAAGGAACCCTAGGCAGCGTGTGTTTCTAATAAAACTTATATTATTATTTCCTTAATAGACCACAGTGTCTTAGAAGAGGTCCCATATCTGTATGTGAATTAAATATTTAGATACTCCGTTTGAAATCTATTTTCTAAGTGACCCATCATGTAACTATTGTGTACATTTTGGCAGGCTACCACTTGCACATGTGCAGCAAATATGGCTAGTAACAAATCATTCTGATGTCCTAAAAAGCATATGTTAAACTTGCCCCATAGTCAGCACTCAAAATACAATATTTTGCTCATTTTACATTTCTTTTTTTGGTCTGAATACAAAAAGCAATCAGATCTCATTGGGGAGTTAATCACTTGTGAACATAGAGCAATGAAATTATCTAACACAAAAGGCCGTTTTTTTCAACCCTTAAAATCACTGGTGAGCCTTTACACATTTATTCACTGTTGAAAATGATTTTGTAATTATTTTGAAAGAGTCATTCTGGGAGGTATGTGAAATGACTTCAACAGAAATACTCATATGAGAAAGCAGTCAATGTAAAGATGACGTAATTGGACTCACAAAGTTTTTCATGTTCAGTTTCTGCGAAGCCACTCACTACCAACTACTTAGTTGCTATTACTTACAGGTTATATGCTACATTTCATAACAGACATTTTTCACAGCTAGATCTATAAGGTGAGATATTGCAGAAGACAAAAATTCTCTATGTTCAGGAGCTTTTGCAGTAACAAAGACTCGCTGTGGCCAGAGTTTATGTCCTCACTTGACTAAAATTAATCTAGAGCATAAATCACAAGTCTACATCCCAGTAACGGCTTGTGCCAATGCAGATCGGCTTGTGCCAATCAACCATTCTGGTTTATATCTGCAATTCATTTTTACAGGCTCTAAGAAATACAGGCACACATATTTCAGGCACATATTTTTCTTACATCCAAAAAGGGGGATGGGCACTTGTAAAATCAGCTTTCATAAAAAGATATCCATAAACATGTATTCTAGAGATGAAATTTTCTTGTTACTGCAGACCTGTAAATCGTTGCCTCTTCCTAAGTGATAGGAGTGTAATGTATTTATTTTGTATTAGTATACATCTAAATACTAACATATATTACAGAGTGACTGCAACCTGGAATTCACATGGTGCTAAAGAGTTTATAGAGTATCCTAATATTAATATAATTTATCAGTATTTGAAGACCTCAGTGTACCATTCTTAATCTGTGCAGTTTGTGAATGATCAGCATGGGCAAGCATCAGAAGATAAAGATAACAAAGACAATGAGAAATTAGTGGTATGCTGCAGAAAGAGAACCTTTCTGGAACCACATGCTGAGATGATGCTAACATTATAGTTAGAAAGCAGTCTCTGAATGCTCTAACACTACTAAATTTCTGAAACAGTTGCTTTTGTTACCATCAAAATCAGAAGAGGCAACTTAAGACTTTGTTTGTTCTGTAACCTCCGAAAAGGACTTCTCAGCATCAAAAATACTGCAAGTTCTTTTATTATTATCCCAAAAGGTTTGCTTTCTATTGTGAACCTTACACAATTTAACTGCTTTCTCAGAGTTCTAGTCTGGACTTACTTAATGCAGTAATGTGGGTATTTTTATACTACCAAACTAAAAGGGCTAAATGAAAAAGGTATCATCTGTGTCACCACTTTATGTTTTATGTAATTTTTAAAACTACTTTTTTGTCATTTTTGTGTACTGACATCAAAACGACATGTTTACCTTGTTTTAGATGGTTTAAATGTGAACTATTAAGTATGTTACAAATTTTTCTCTTAAATCTATCTACGCTAAAGATGACTGCTCAAAGTAATCTCAGGCATTCAAAAAAGCACATATTATTTGACATTTAATCTTCCTTATGTGTTAAGTTTAAAAAAAAAAATCTACAGTAAATTAAACTGATTGGGGGGGCAGATCCTAAATAAATTAGTAATTAAAAAAAAAAAAGGCTTTACAGTAATATCCTGCATCAAACTATAAAGAGAAACACACCAAATCCTCAGGTGATTTGAGTAAGGGAGACATTATGCACTTACATTTAAAATGCTAACATGCTACCCAAAAATAAAATTTAAAGATCCAGAATGTCAATTTACTGCATTAATTAAATTATCTATATTTCACCCCCAAAATTTTTATCTGATGGGAAATGGAGTGTCAATTCCGTTCCTAGTTGTCTCTTGGGGTCATGGAGATTTTGAAAACACATAATTCAGTCTGCAAGGCTTGCAATTTCTTTTGTTTGTCCAGAATCTGAGTCTGCCATCAGGATTTGCCAGACTCAGATGCTAAAGCAAACACTTTTTCCCTTTCTTTTCAAGCAGCCATCACCAATCTTCAAACACATATAAAATTAACAAGATATTACTTGGTTACACATTATTGAGCTTTACTGGACATGTTAAAGAAAGAAAGGGTTTGTGATATTTTCTCTTCACCATCAGCAACAGCGTCATTATGGCTATTTTAAAAAGTTGCTGTGCTGCAGTTACTGTGGCACATGGGACTGAAATTTCCATTACAATGCATCAAGTCTGCCTCAGGTCCTGGAGACTGTGGGTATTATTTTTTTAAATGTTAATTTTTATTTTATTTTTACTTTATAAGTAGAAATCTGACAGCACTTAAACTTTAATCATTCAGGAGCTTAATCCAGGATTTCTTTCAAAGCTTAAAATTCCCTGTAAAGCCAAATTCCTTGATGTGCAAGAAATGCAGAATCAAACCCTAGGTAGCTGGATCCAAGCTTTGTTTTATCAGCCAAGAAACAAAGTTCTCCTGATTTAAAGTACTGCACATAACATTGCTAAGATAAGGATTTAGTTTCCTAAGCCAGGCCCTGATCCTTTAATGAGCTATGGGAAGGCTCATGCACACACACACTGCTAGAGTCACACTGACTCCACTTGCAGTAAACGCCAGTCTTGGCCAGGTTTCCCTGCTTCCCTTAGACTTCAACTGGAGAGAAAATAATCTTTTATGCTGTCATTTCATTATATTTTAAGACCCCCTAATAAGCATTTATTCCACACCCTCTGAATTCAGCAGGAGTAGGACATTATGAGAAACAGGCTCTTTTCATTTGATTGATATTATTAATTTAACAGTAAGGATAACAAAAGAGCACAGATTGTGAGATTTTAAATTTTGTTCTTGTTTTCTAATAGAAACATCAACATCATCGTCATAACTTTAAAATGGTTCATCATCAAATGATGATGTATTTACCTGAAAAGGGACAACTTTGTTCTATTGATGGCCACTACTGCAATATCAAGCAAATTCTCTAAACAATAGGATATTCTGGAATTATGCTTTCTCTATCCTTTCTCCAATGTTCATTTGTCCTCACTAGGAATCTTTTCACCACAACATTTTAACTCAAATCAATACGCTTTAAAAAGGATTAATTTCAAGAAAACATAATTTTAATGGAAAAATGTATCAATGAAACTCTGTAATGTTGTTTCAAAGATCACCATTTTACCTTAGAAATAAAAAAATCATTTAATCATTTTATTAACAAAACTACTTCCATTACTGTATTTTAGGAAATTTATAACCTAATTATAAAATTTATAACTGAGTTGTTTAGTTATATTTTTCACATGTCTTTTCTGTGATGCCAATGGGACACCTAAAAAATAAGATATATCACACTAGGATTTTTCCTGTAAAATATTTACATGAAAGATTATACATTTTAAAGCTTTTACATTACTGTAAAATAGTAATAAAATACAAAAATGCTAGAGATATGGCAAGATTTTTATTTTAAAAATAAACAATTTCTTTGTCTTTTCAGTAAATACTATAATACAGTATAAAAAATGATAAGAAATAAAATTACACTGTGAAGTCTTCTTTAATTTAATATTTTGACAATCCAACTCCCTACATTTTTCTCAAAAAAAAGTAGTGTTTATCATAGAAAATAAGACCCATTTAGTAACATTGCACATAGCAGATATCACAAATTATTTACAAGCAGATCATTTTATGGATCTCCCATTGTTCTGGCAATACAATGTGATGAACCTCCCTACTTCATTTCATTAATTCATCACTTTATGGAAACCCATTTGGCTACAAACAAAGCATCTACCCACTGTGGCGTGTTTAATTCTGACAACTTTCCTCATCTAATACAGGGAAACATTGGACAGAAAATATCCACCTTTAAAATGGTTCATAAAGGCATAGAAATGAAATTTGTGCTTATTCTCAGTTCACAGAGGAGCAATCCACAGGCCGAGCACATTTGAACGTGGCCAGTAGCCAGTATTATTCCTGCAGGGCTCAGGGCTCTGTCCATGCACTTGTGTACCCACCAAGGCACAGGAGCACCTCTGGCAGCAGCACTTGCACCAGCCAGAGGACACCAAGACACAACACCGGCATAGGTAACAAAGCTATGGAAGATACCTCATAGGTCAGACAGGACCCTCTTTGAAATTTCAGCAGTAACCACTGGGAGGATGGTCCTCTGTTATGGAGCAGAGGGATGTGCTTGGTCTCCAAACAGTGAAATAAACTCTTTGTGAGCAGGATGGGGCCCTGAACCCAGGGACTTCCACACCCACCTCCATGCAAGACACATCAGACAGAATCAAAATGTGTCCGATGATAGCCTACAGCAGCACTGGAGTTCAACCACATTCATCTCACTTTGGGAAGTGAAGGGGATAGCTGTGTTACATATGTAGTAATAATTGGCAAATACTCAGCCTTTGTAATGGCCTCTGCAGGACTCATTGTTTTTGCTTACAGTCAGTATGCTTCACCACCCTATTTTCAAGACACTTCATTACCCCGCTAGCTCTGAGTCTAGTGATTTTTAGGTATATGTCATTAGCCTGACTGCTGCCGAAATCTACTAGCACAGAGCTCTGTGCAGATAAATATCATGGATGAGTTTAGAGTGTCAGCTTCTGGAAGGAGGCAGCCCTCACATGCTTTCCTCAGCCCCATTACATTTGCACTGGGGATGCATGGCTTATTAGCACTCTGATTAATAAAGCTTCTTTATACCTTTAAAGAGATCAAAACAAGACCTGTTTGAGGATGCTCAGGTAGAAGACTTCACACACTTTATAAATGCAGGTCAATAAGCTGTGAGCTGGTCACACCATGTCCCCTTCAAGAGCTACAGTCCTGAGAGCCACATGAAACAGCTCAACATTTCCAGTTGAAATCAAACCCACGCTAATAGCAGCTGCACACACATACCATCATCCTAACGCTCACACAGAAAAGAGATGCAGTGACTGCACTAACAAACAAACAGCAAAGCCTCAGGTAGCTGGATTCTGACCCACTTACATTGATTTTTTTTTCCTGACTGATGCCAGAAAATTGCACGCCAATTTAGAAGGACAAGAGGAGCCTGGCAAGACTGAACACCTGCACTGGAGTTTTTGGGCATATGCCCGCAGCCCACGGCAGGGTGCAAGGCTGCAACAGGGGCTGGGGAGAGCAGGGGGGAGCTGAGAGGGTCACCCCATTAATGAACACACATTAAGAAAGGGTTGCCTGATCCATGCTTCCCATGACCATCATGCTAGAGAGTGTGTCAGGCTGGATATTCACATTCTTCATGTCTGAAGATACAACAAAACACATCCTCTATTTTGTTTTCGTTTTACAGAAAAAACATGTGGGGTTTAGCTCTAAAACAATGTCAAAAGAACAACATTCAGTATGAGCATCTGCAGAGTACTGGGCACACTTAGCACCTTGTACAAATAACAGCACTGCTTCCTTAATTGCTCCAAGTCATCCAGTTGCTGGGACAGACAACACACAGCTCTTCATAGATGCATATGGTATGAAGCAGTGCTAGCCTGTATCTGAGTTAGTACCTTATTGTGCTGGTTTAGTGGTCCAAACAGTTGCTCCAAGACTCTTTGGAGCCTTTGTGAAGGGATCACAGTATCGCACTCCTCCACCTAGAGCGGAGCAGCAGCCGCTGCAGCAGCCAGCTGGCTGGCCAGGCGGCTGGACACCTGCCAGGGGTGGCTCGCCTCCAGCACTTCAGCCCCTGGAAGCTTTGTAGTAGGAAGTAGCTGACAGACCATCAGGGATAATGCCTGTTGTCTGTTAGATAACTGAAGCATAATTTGATGAAAGTTAACAAAAAAAAAAAAAGTAAATAAAAAGAAGATCCTTGCTGAACTTCATCAGAAGAAAGCCTCTATGTCTTTTAAGTGAGAATGATAACACTCTGCGATATATGATATATTGGTGACATGGCCACTACATCACATAGCAGTTTTGATCCAGGGCTGCTCTATGCAGCCTGCCACTTCATTCACGCAGCTAACATGCCTTGCAATTTTCCTACATCCTACACCTGATACAAGAATATTTTCAAAGTCCCCAAACCATTTCTACTTTTAACAGTACATCATGAAATTATTCAATAGGTCTTCTCCTTTCTTTTCATCTTTGAGAGATTTTTAATTCAGTGACTGGACTATTACCAGCAGTAAGAGTAAGAAAAATGTGTTTTCATAAATGTGTCTGAGGGAAGAAGATGGTCTATGGATTTGGTAATAGTGATACAAAGAAAACCCTAACTTTCAGAGACTGATCCTTCAAAGGTCTGAAGGCCAGAAAGGCCCATTATGATCTTTTAAACTGACCTTCTAATTAATATAGACATAAATTTTCATTTAGCATTTAATACACAAAGGATGCAACACTAAGGGTACCAAAACCTACCCTTTAGAAAGTCTTCCAGACCTGATGTAGGAATCCCAAGTGATAGAGAATTCCCTATAACTCTGAATACGCTGTTCAAGTGGTTGAATAGTTCCACTGTCAAACACATGCAACTGACTTCTAATCTTAAACTGTCCAGTTTCAGTGTCCAACCACTCCATCTCGCAGAACATACTGTGCTTGTATGCCCTACCTGCTGCTCAGTCTAAGCATTGGTTGTAAACCCCTTACAGCTTTTTATGATGTATCTGGCATAATGGGATCAACATGCTACTACTACTACTGCCACCATCTACTACCACATTAATCTTCTTAACCAGAGCATCCCTTAGGAGCTCACATTCAGGTATTTATTCACCAACACCCTTAAATCCATTTCATAGTCATTGTTTTCAATTATTTTTTTCCTTACAGTAAGTGTGACTTATGTGTTTGCAGATACCACAGCTGAGAAAAAAAAAAATCCTACCACAAGTGTGTTATAGACTAACTTGTATAATTGTCACTGAGATCACCTTCTCCTCAAATAGTACAGGGACTGGGGCACTCTCTACTCTTCCACATGTGGATCTGGCTTATTGCTCGGTTTCACCTTGATCCAGACTCATATTTTGACAGGCTTAAATAGAGCATGCACACGTCTAACAAGATGTGAAATTAGACTTTCATGTTTTCTTAAACAACAAGGGGAGAATGCAATTCTTTTGCTTTAAAAGCCTTTCCCATTCCTCACTGAACATGCATATACATGATTCTGTCCCCTAAAATATCATGTAGAAAGGTGAAAAGAGCTTATCTTGGTGTTGCAATGGCCAGACCTTCAGATTACTTTAGGTTTCCCTGTGCTTCATACTCGAGGATACTTAACAGAGGGCTAGCAAAGAGTAGGTTGGAGGGGAGAAAAATCTCCAACCCACTGGACCTTTACCCATCTCTGCTGGAAGATTTTGATGGCTTATATTTGTGAAACACTACTCAGAAGGCAAGCTAGAGAGGAAAGTACACATGAAGAACATCACCGTGCCCACCAGCATATAAGCAACATTGGCTGTGAACAGAGAGAGGACTCCAGAAACTGCACTGGTTTGAATTTTGCATCAGATATCCCCTGGTTTTCAGTGGTATTCCTTCTCACAGGTGAGAGAAGAGTTGCTGTTGCAGCACTTCCCATGCTCACTTATGGGTGGAAGAAAGCCCAAAAGTGCTGTGTGTTTTTTGTCATTTACACATGCGCTACTGCTAGTATCTGGAAGAAGTAAAAACACATATAATCAAAAATCCAAGAAAAACTTCACACACTTGCTGCAATACATAATACACTGAAAATCCATAGGTATTACTATGGTTACTAAGCTAGAGATAACTAAAGTTTCTTGCCTTTTCTTACTTTGTTTGAGTTCAATAACAAATTATCCTTAATTTACTGCTACTAATAATGTAGGCATTTTTTGGTCCTAAGGCTGCTGCCTTAGTACAGGCAAAACAGTGAAGCAGACAGAAGCTTTGCCTAAGTAAGGATGGCAGGATCAGGCCCACCTTATTATACAGTTATTTATTACACAATGATAATTAACATGAGGTAGACAAGCTCATTTGTTTGGCAACAGCAACCCTGGTCGAAACATACCGTTAAAAAGTGCTGAGCATAAATAGTAGGAAAAATGCTTACACAACAATAAGAAAATGTATGATTGTGTATTCTATCACATAGCTTAAGAAATGCAGGTTAAGCAAATTACCACTGGCACTGTGTATTCGGAATTCTGCCGATCACCTAAATGAATGATCAGGTATGAACTTTTCAATTCTAGCCACGTTCCTTTCTAAATACCTTACTATCTAGCAGCCTAAAGGGAGCCAACACATCAGTAGCGCCTTCTATGCACTGTCGAGTCCCAGCTTGAGCACACCAAACTCTGAGGCCTTTTGAAATCTTTAAAGACAATCATACACAAGACAGTTTCTATATTGCAGGGCTGGCTAGTGATACTGCAGCACAAAACAATATTTCCAGCTTTCTGATATACATGTGTCACCTCTATGTGACAAATAGCTTGTATTAATTAGGCACTAGGCTTGGTGAGATTGCTGTTATTAACTGAGAGAAGATGGGTTGAATTTAATTGTGTGTGACATCAAAGTCAAGTGACTGATATTTCAAGCATCATTTAAAATGTTTGATATTGGAGTCATTGTATTCACATAAAGACTGTCTAAAAATATAAAGGAGAATGATGAGAGAGGAACTGAAATACATTCATACAATCCATCTTATGAAGTGAATTTGATGTAATTTTGCTTGTATTTTTGACACAGTGTTGACAATATTTATTTATTAAGTTGTATAAAATTATTACTTTGAAGAACAGTTTATTTTTCTCAGTACTAATTTTGGAGACAGTTAGGATGTTTTGTACTGATTCCAGCACCCACGTTCTCAGAAATGTGGACATAAGAGGAGGGGAAAAACATAAAAGATAAGCTTGCACTGAGATTTGCTTTATAGTCATTAACAAACACTGTTTTGGAAAATGTTTACCTAAGAAAAGTAGACTGCACATTATTTAGGCAAACTTCCATAACATCTTGAAAAAAGAAGGAGGAAAAGAAAAATTATCTGTAATTAAAACTGCAAAACTGCATATGAAATAATATATGGAGAAATAGCTCGTTATTGTACTGTGCACTGTACAAATGGTAACTATCTCACACTCATCAGGATGTGAGGAATGTTGGTTTAGGGTCAAATGCTTCTCTCATTTAAGATGCTGGCCAAAGTCCCCTTCAATTTGGTGGGGCAGAATCCTATCTGTGAAGTAGTATGACAATGTATATGGTGTTTTGCTAAAAAGTGGGTCAATAAACAATTGCTCCACAGGATATTGTCTATAATGTGCCTACATTATACCATTTCCTTTCAGTTCTTTCTTTAAAAAATAAATAAAATAAACCACTTTCTTATTCCACGTTTGCCATAAAGCATATAAAACAATCCAACTGAAATCAGCTTAATTAAACCCTAATGCTTTGCAAGCAAACATATATCCCCTAGGTATTCCCGAGTAGAGAAATCTGAAGTGCATGACAGCAAAAAGTAAATATTAACATTTTTTCAAAGCAAAAAGACAATTTTCCAGTTAGGACAACCTCACTGGTGCCCCAGACCCACACCCCATGGGGAAAGGGGAAGACATTCATGCTCCTTGGAGGTGTCTGTCCCCTCACTGCAGCCCAGGAGCCAGTGAGAAGGCCAGAATATAAAATTAAACATATATTAAACATATATATAAACATCTATATTTAGATATGTATGTGTAGTGTATATGTACATGTGGTTTTGTATGTATGGAAATATAATTCTATACACTGTATACATTGCATTTTTTTAATATATATATGTGTGTGTATATATATATTTTAGAATTAGTACTCCCATAATCACAATCTGAGCCAAGACTAGAAAGTATATATGAAGGATATAACCTCATCTGCAGTTGGATTCAGTTTTCAGAAGGACTTTGTCCTCCAAGTGGCAGCATATTCTAGACTGACCTGGCAAACTGTTTAACCATGTGCTTAGCTGTAAGAACTGACGTGCATCAAGCTGAGAGACACATAAGTATCTTAGCAGGTGTATAGGTAGAAATCCCAATAGCTGACAGAAGATTCATGGATAAACTCCAGTTTCTGTGAGACAGGAATTCTTCCCCATTTCTCCTGTTTTTCACAGCAGTGGACTACAATCCTCTCTGAAAATATCCAAATTCTCTTGTCCTCAGTGGGATTACAAAGGTGCACTTTACCCTTACTCTACCCAGGACTGGCATTAGCCTCAGGCTTTAATTAGCCTTCCACTAAGAAAAATTTAAGTTATTTCATTGTGAAGCAAGTTATTCTGAAATAACCTAATATGTCAGGCAGGATTCCATCTTTTGCAGCTGTCATACCAGTTTAAGCAAAATTGATAAAGTAATTTATATAACTGAGCACATTTTTTTCTATATATTAATTGTTCGTAGAGGCAGTTCTAGATTCCCTGCAATTTGTTTGTTATTAGGACCTATTTAGAGAATCATTACAACAACCTCTCACTGCTCCATCCCTCATCTGATAAACAATCACTGCTAACAACTTATAAATTTCAGAGAAACTCATACAGCATAATCCTACTTTTTGATAAGGTTTGCAGAACTCTCTGAACTAAGTTGTTGTACTATATTTGCAAATTAAAATTTGTACTCTTTACAAATATTTTCAAACGTGTTTAAAATTCAGTTTCCACAATGATGTCTGACAGAAAGCTCATTTGCTTAGAATATTCAGGGGAAGCAAATACAAAAGAGTGTGAATATAATCAAAGCAAGTTTGCTTAAAAATGCAAACAGATATTTGAGGGGTTTGGTTTGGTTTTTCTATCCATCTTGCATTGAAACCTTCACAGTTTGAAATTAAGTTAAAAAAATAAGGACTCTACCATTTGCAGTAGAAAATATTTTAAAACTAAGCTCATGTTTAAATCTGTCATCACTGAAATCGGTCATTCTTTCTGGCAAGCTGGTGTGATAAAAAAAGAGAGGAGAGAAATACTAAATGAACAAGTTCAACCATTATAAGCCTGTACCCCAATACATACATATAGTTAAATGCAGCTTAAAGATGTTATTTGTTTCTTTAATTAAGACCTCACATAATACCCGCAGAAAAAAAGAAGCAGCTATCAGTCTACTAATATTGCTCATCTGCCTTCAGAAAAATGGTGAAAACTTTAAGGCAAGGTTTTGAAAAGGGTAGTGTTACCTTTCCTTTGATGTACATAAACTGCTTATCAAATTTGACTGTGACATAAAAGTTTCCTTTGTAGAACACAAGCCAAATTTATTTGGTCTTTAAACTTTGCTAGTATGTTGTTGGCTGGGATGTGACCTTTTGGGAACTGTTTTTCAAACATCATTTCAATGGCTGAAATACCAGTAGCTGCGTTTTGGATGGTTTCCAGTCAGCGTCTCTACCTGTCTGCTGTGAAAGAGCGAGCTTGCTGCACTGCTGCTGCACAACACCATGTGCCCTAGGCATTATTTTTCTTTCCTGGCAAATGCACATGACTTTCAATTTTTGCAACCATTTGTAGTCCACCGGCAGATTTATTGACCAGGAGAGTTCATGCCTCCTCCATGCTGCCCAAATAGGCTCTGTTTTGTTTTTAGCTGGGCTTTTACCTGACCTCCAATGTTGTAGGAATCATTTTACATCAGCAATTAAATGCTAGACTAGTTATTTGTAGCTTGCAGTTGTCCCCATTTAGAAGACTAACTGCCCAATTGCAAAGCTTCTAAATGGGTGCAATTGCAAGTTCAAACAGTTGGGCCCACTTGTAATTACGGGCACAAAATTGGGCTCACTTATGTCGGAGATTGCTACTGAAGACATAGACCACCAACTAAAAATAACAGTTCTCTGCCTGGTTGCTACTCTGTATTGGTTCATTACAGCACAAGGAATGAAAGGAAAAGCCTCTTGGTGGGGTGACGGAAGAAATAAATACATTAAGACAATTTGAGACTATAAAGTGATCAACATGGCACCTAGGACAAATGATCATAACTGTTTCATGCCTAATCATCCATTTCACACAGTTTTATGAAGAAGCTTTCTTCCCTTTCAAGGCTTCCCTCTTATTAAGGCAGTAGTCAAAGGACCCAATCCCAGGTAGTAGATAGACAAGCTGTGGGATGCTGCTGGCCATTTTAAACCATCTGTTGTACCTACAGCTTTTTTCCTTCTCTCCACTTGAGGGAAGCTGATCAAGAAAACACCAGCTGGAGGTTTTTTCTCCTCTCACATAGTCAGGCAGTGGCTACAGTGTGACTGCTGTCCAGAAAATTTTGTCTAACTCATCCTAATCATAATCAGGAGAAATTCCCCACTGTTTTCTTCCCACTGCAAAAGTATTTTCAATGGTCAAAGGACATACTTCTACAAGTAAAGGCTCCTTTGTGGTGCCATCATAATCTCCTGCACATATTTGACGCTCTCCTCAAAGCACATTCCAAGCGTGACAATGAGAGCGCAGCCCTACGGACGTATGCGCCCAGGCACACACAAAAGCGTGCTGTTCACCAGCTCTTCATTACTACTGCTTAACACCA
Organism: Antrostomus carolinensis; assembly: GCF_000700745.2. Taxonomy (NCBI): domain Eukaryota; kingdom Metazoa; phylum Chordata; class Aves; order Caprimulgiformes; family Caprimulgidae; genus Antrostomus; species Antrostomus carolinensis. The sequence continues at coordinate 215,785 of NW_010286807.1, forward strand.
TGGCACAACTGAAAAACAGCTCCGCTGCATCCATGCGAATTGCTTCATCACAGTCTACTCAAACTGGTGTTCCTAATCAGCCGCTGAGCATGTCAAACCACTGCTGTTCAGCTCATCTGCTGGTGACATGAGACACATCTGGGCAATGGAACAAAGGGAATATTCTAAACATGCTTATGCTAAGAGGAGAATTAATATTCAACCTCAAAAGGTGCAACTGCCAGCCCAGAATGGTAAATACAATAGACTATTCTACAGTACTAAAGTCTTGGGGATCAGATTCTCCCAAATCCATTGAAATCAAATTACACCTAGTGAGGATGTGGTCATTGAGACAGATATTCAGGTAAAACAGAAATATATTTATATATAATTGCATTTTTTTTCAGGATCAGATGCACTGCAGAGTGCATCTATTTTGTGTAGATTCAACAAATGATATTTAATGTACATACATAATTTATTGAGCAAGCAATAGACTTGGCTGAATGAATGTCAGCCACTGAAGATCCAACATGGTGCATTTTCACGCTTATTACTTAGTACAATAGCAAAGAAGGAAATATTTAACATATTTATGAACTTGAAATCTTTCTCAAGTTCCATGGTGTGGGACTATCACAAATGTTATCACATTTCTTCTATATTCATGATAATAAGTTAAGAACTTACTATGTATTTTTTAATCTAAAAAAGGTTTACTTACCCCCTGTACTATTCTTGCAATGCTGTGAAATACAGCTAGAGAACGTCTATTTTTATATCTTGCCCATAATTCCTGTTTATCTTACATACAGTGGATAAGATCCGATGTCTGTCATACTTAGATATACTAATTTATCCAACTGATTTCTGCATATCCTGCTTAAAATACTAATGATTAGATGAAAAAAATCTAGTGATTTCAGCACCAGAAAAGACATTCTTAACAATATGACAAAACAAAATTATTAGCCAACTATTTAAAGATAACCATGATACATTTTTTAGGCATCTTCAGTCTAAACTTCAAATTGCAGATGTGCCTGATGAATGGAAGGGAATGGGAGTTCAGACTCCATGATCCTGGTTTTGGCCCTGCTATTTTTATGAGATATTTCACTGGATGCATTAATTAGGTTGAAAAGTTTCCTATTACTGTGGTTGCTCCCCATAACCAAGTCCTTGATTTTAGACAGCAAGAGCACAATTAATTTCATACCAGTGTAATTGCCTCCAATTATCTACAGCCACCTAGAATTACCTACTGACCAGAATTATATGTGCTTATTTCTTTCCATCAGCCTTAAATGCAGTTAAGATGTAGTGATTTAAGTTCAGAGGTAGACATCTCCGCAGCTGCTCTGTAAAGTCAGACTTCAGAGATGAATCACATTCTCATTTCCAGTGCTAAGAGGCCTTTGCCTCCCATGGCTTTCAGTAGGAGTTGCATGTGCTTAATGTCCAAACTATAGTAACCACATTTTCAGGCCAGCTCTGCACTTAGTACCTCCCATCACTCTCATTAGGCACCTGGAATCTGACCCGTATCATGGAGCAATCACTGCCGCTGCAGTTCACGATGGCAGCACATCTACCCTGCTGAGATAAAGCACCTATTCGGACCTCTTTGGCTCTGAAGATTCACTGGAGAGGAGAGCCCAAGTGTTTCTGGAGAGTGGGGAAGAAGAAAATTAGTCTTTCACCAGGCTATCATTAGGTTAGTAGCATAACATAATAATTTTTTTGTCCTTGACAACTGATTTGTGCAAGGTAGAGGCAGGATAGGCTATAGCAGGTTAATATGTCCTATATCCACACAGGACCACTCGAGGCAAAAGAGAAACACAGGAGAAGCAATACCAGAGGACACCTGGGGAAAAGGTGTCCCCTTGTTCCCATGGGCTGCTGTGTGGAAAGCTCCTGGAAAATTTACAAGCTGATACGTTTTTTGTTTTCCTGATTGCTCAGTGATAATAAAAAAGAATAGCAAGAAAAAAAAATCCTTTAAGGGACTGAGGCTCAGAGTTTTATTTCCATTTCCCAGGCTAGTGAAACCACTCACTTATACAGCCCTTAGGCATCCTTTTCCCTGAATTCATCCTCGCAGGACACCATTGCTTACAGTTTTTCTATTCTATACAGGTTCTTATGCCACCCTTGTCATCGTAGTAGCTGAGTGCCTTCCAGTAGTGCATTATGTGATGTGACTAACATCTGTGACAACCAAAGCAGGAGGAAAAAACAGTTAAGGCCCCAGCAGCTTTCCCCCTACATAGCATTTCACTTTCCAACACTAATAACTCTCTCTGTGAAAACACAGCTAGATTGTTGTGGTCACATTTGTAGCAGATCAGCAACATTTCATTGTCTCTGATGCTCAATTTCTCACTTTAATAAGATGGTGCAGAGATCATTCTCCTTTATTCTATTCACTGAAATGCAAATGGATGGGAATTATTCTCCAATTATATTTAACTATTTTAAGAAAATCAGCCATGACCACAAAAACATGGTACGCAAGGTAGCCTTGACTAGTGGCATGAGCCACAGACTTCAGGAGAAAAAAAAAAAAATCTGTGTAAGAGAGAACATTTAGCACTGGCTACAATGTTCGGGGGAAATTTTTCAGTACCATACTTGGTTTCCCAAGCTTTGAGGTGGAGGTTAAAGGGGCACCATGTTCCCCAGCAGTGACAACTGAATATCTCATTGAAAGGGTACTTGCATATGGGAACAATATGCCTGCAAATCTTTTAAACGTATGCTATTGCTTTACCAGAGCAATTGATATGCTATGGAAGAAACATTGCAGGCCAGGTGGTTGCTGTGAGATAACCCCACACTTGAAACCAAGAGTGAGGCCTGAGGTCAAAGGTCAAGTGTGACTTTGTTAGAACCAAAAAGTACGGTCACCTCACCACTGCTGCACACCCAGCAGTAGTCATCATCATTGAATGCCACACGGGTTGCAGGAGTTTGGCCACTCTTCAAAGAGTCACAAGAGAGCAATTGTGCCTATCGTTAGTTTTCTGATTGCATTAAATGTGACGTTAAGAAGTATAAAAGTCTATATGCAAATATAAAACAATGTTTTTCTTCAGTGTAGTGAGCATGCTAGTTCACTGGGAAAATAAGGGTATCATGAAAACAATTAGAAAATAATTTAAAATAAATAATTTTAAAAGTTAAAAATCCTTTTAGCATTTACGCTCATTCTAGGCAGGTATTGCCCCAGAGATTATTCATCTGACACTTCAGAGAAGTTCTCCTTGACTCTAAGAAACCCTAAAGGAAAGTTAAGAATTTGGGAGTGGAGGGAGAGAGCAGAGAAGGATGGTTTTGCCTGGGTTTTTTTAGTTCCCCCTAGGTACCTGGCACTACAGATTTAGAAACCATCTAGATACTAATTGACCTAGAATAAAGCATAATGTAGGGAATACTGTAGAGAAAATTGGAAAGGTTTTACTGATTTAAAAATTCCTTTCCTTTCTAATCTTTTTTTCCTGCTGTCATTCCAAAGGATCCCAGAATATTTCACAAATTTTATATACACATTCCAGGATGGATTGCAAAAGCTGATTAAGAGCATATGCAGTAGCAACACAATACCACAATTAGGATAGGAAATGGAGAACACTAGACTTCATCTTGCCTTAAGCAAAATGTCCAATAGCAATGAATGCAACATAGAAAGAGGGACAAAGCACAGATGTTCAGACCAGAAGACAAGCCAAGAAAGACTTAAAAGATCACCAGCTACAAGACATTTCATTTCACTGTCTTATTGCTCTGTGAGCATTATCACACAAGACAATGCAGACTCTAATTTAAAAAGTCAGAAGGAAAGATCCTTAAACTGGATGCCAGTTGGCTACCACAACAAATATGTATCACTATTCTGACAACGTTCGCTGTGGTGAAGTAATTATCTTGGAGACTCTGGCACACTAGAATAAATAGTAAGTCAAAGAATCCATCAATATACTTCTAGGGTGACAAAGCCAGAAGGGGAGTATAGGAAAACCATAACGGGGGGGGGGAGGTGTGGCAGACAGCATCCTTCCTGTGTGCTCCAAGGGCACTGCTGTGGTGCCTGTCCAGGCTTCAGAGCACTACACGTCACTGCTGCAGTGCAGTACCCACCTATGAGTATCAATCTGTGTTGCCTTGTTGGAGCCATTAGAGGTGTACATGCATATGCAGGACCAAAATATTTGTATGAATGTTGGAAAGTATTTGCAAACTATCAAATTCATCCTTTCCAAAATGAACAAGACATTTACATCAGGTTTGTCTGATGCAGACACTCTTATGGTTCAGGGAAGATTTTCTAATCTGAGTCATGCTACAACTGCTCCCAGCTGCTCCATGTTTAGTGAATGGAAAGATAACACAGGCTACAGAATCCCAGCCTACAGTCCTGCTACCAGAAAGTCATGGGCATGGGGAGGAATGAGGAGGGAACTCAGCCCAATTGCTATCACTTTTACTTGTAGTATAACACAAAAAGAGACAGTAAGACACGCAGTCACACATGCAGATTATTTCTCTAATTGATATGTCCGTTACAGAGATAAAGAAAGATAGGATAAATCCTCCATTACACAGGATAAAGTAATTGAGCAAGAATGTATCTATGACACGAAGTCGAGAGAAGTCACTGACTGTGTGACCCATACTAATGGGTGTGATACAAAGGTCAGGAGGATCAGGAGAAAATCTCCCATGATTTTTATGGCTGCTACAATAGTGTAAACTCTGTATAATCAAGTGGTTAGAGCAATGGCCATGAACCTAGAAAAATTGATCCACTTCTCTGCAACACATAAATTCAATCTCATGTTTAATCCACTACACAGTAATACTCATGATAATGAGATTTCCATTTTCCCAGTGAGTGCTTTGATGTTGCTGTTCTCACACCAGTAATTTAGCAGTCTTGTTGAAACTCAGCTTTGTGACATTCCTTCCTACAGTGCAGTCCAGTAGGATATATTGTCCCTTTTAAAGTTTGGTGCATGGAGCTGTGGTGAATATTTAGGGAATGTTGCTACATACAACTGTTTCTGTCAATCAGTTGCTTGATGGTTTTGTTTGACGGTTGTTCCAGAAATTGTACTTTCTTTGGGTAGCTCAAAGGCAGCAGGATCTAACACTTCAGCCCAGCCACCTAATATCTACCTCTATTAAAAAGTTGGTCGAGTGAATAAACATGCCACCCATCCAGTGAAAACTTAATCCAAGTACATATCTTGGTCATAAGCACCATCTGAAATAGAATCTCTTGCTGGTTCCTGCATCCATCAGTATTAACAATGGCATGTAATGTACAAAAGCTATTTAGATAAAGGAGTGGGAGATGTGGGCCATGTTTCATAATTATGCACCTAATTGAATAATACTTTTAATTACCTTCATGCTTTTGCCTGCCCTGTGCATTGTGCCATGATATTCCTCTCTAAGCGAAGATGGCTTGACACTGGCAGTACTGCAAATATGAGAGCAAATACAATTTTGTGCTATATTGTCTCCTTCTTTAGCAAAATAAATTAGTCCTGTAAATAAGTCACTGTAACATGTTGTGTAGAAGTTGGGATGTATGGCAGTTATCATGCATTTCAGCCTGCATGTGCCAGATGATGATGTACTTCTCCCAGCTATGCTTTTCTTCTGGGATTTCTGGGTTAAGGAAGCAGACAGGATAAGCATTGAACAGGGAGTCAGAATACCTTTGAAGGCACACAGGACAAGCCCCAGAGTTTATTTTATGTGCTTCATGTGGCATTTTAAACTGATTTCTTTCCTTATTAGTGTCTCTGTACAACCCACGTCATTCTCTCCTGCAGACCCTTACACCTTTTTGGTTAGCTCAGAGAGCAATGCTGATCTTTCCCACCTGGACTGCAGCTATCACGCAGTGCCTGTCATTCTCATACAGATCAAAAAGGATTTTGCAGGCTGTTGTCCTTGATCCATGCCTTATATGTCAGTGTTATACAAATGCTTCAACTGAGAGATGCCCACCTAAAAGACATCATTGCCATCAACAAAAAAGGTCCAGGAGCACATGGGGCACTGCTCAGCAATGCCTCTGAGAGGGAGTCCCAGCCTCCATGTCATCAGCAATGCTTCCTGCAGCACCTGGCATCGTTCTGGAGATCATCCATCCAAATAGTGACCTAATCCAACCCTGCATAACTCATGAGCCTACAAGACAGTAGTGTCTGTGCAAATGTTAGGGTTTCTTTTTCCAAGGGAATTCAATGTGGTTAACAAATTCTGCGCTCCAGGTAGTCTTCATCCTACAGCTGCAACTGCTAGCACTTTTATAAAGCTGTCTTAATTACCAGTGACCCTGTGCTCTTCAAATGCATCAGCAGTACAAGGGATGATTCAGGATGACAGGGTCACAAGCAATGGGAAAGATTGTCTGATCCGTGCCCCACTTACATACATATCTAACTCAGAGACTATCTGCCCTAGATTTTAAAAGAATCTTGATGTGGAAAACTCCATTTTGGTAGAATTTAAGAGAACTTGGGTTCTAGCCCTCTTTTATTAAAGTTTTGGTAGTATTGGATCACTGGAACAGAATGTGTAAAATAAAGGACTTGTGGAAGTGAAAGGTAATAGATTTCGGTCTTCTGGAGAAGGATTTTCACCCGCAGCCTAAAGTTGACTAATACCTCTAATTTAACTTTTTATATTTTATCTAGATTGGAAAAAGGTTTCTGATTTTATATTAAAAAAATTGATACAGACAGCTGAGCAGAACTGCAGGTTGACACAATAAGAATCCAATGCCCAAATCTTTTATTACTAGAAATCTCCCTAAGGGAAGTCAACAAACTCTAGATAATTCCTCCCACCACTGAGAATCTGTCCAAGATGGCAATGCTTTTCGGGGAGTCAAGAGTACAACTGCTCAGAAAAATGTTTTTCTCTTCTCACCCAGTCCACCATCAGCCCAGACCTGATCATCAAAAAACAAGTAGGAGTTATTATATGCTACTTTTACTGCAGTAAATTGTCTAGAAATGAGAAATTACAAAGTAGCCTCAAGTGCATGCTTAGGTGCTTTGCTGAATAAAAGCTTTCACACAACACATAAAATAATCACAACATTCCACTCCAAAAACAAGATGGTTATAAAAAAATCTATCAAGTTTCTCCAAGAGCTAAACTCGCATCCTCCTCAGTCCTTGCAACAGAGTCCTAAAATATTATGTTATGGCAAAATATTTTTTTTAAATAAATTATAGGAAAATAATTCAATCTTCAAGTTTGTGTAATTCATAAATCAAAATGCTTATGCCTTTTGCTTAAAAACACAGATGAATCTCAGCATGCCTCTTTAGTGTGGCTTAATATTAAGTCAAAAATCTTCTTTAAAGAATCAGGGAAAGGCGACATAGCTCTCCTCCTCCAGTTAGGAAAGTCAGACTGAAGGAACCAACTGGTGTGACTATTGTGATCCCACTGATGTAATTCAACAGTTGCTCATACAAAGTTCATCAAAGAGGAAAATCATAAGTCCTACCAAAATGTCTGTTCAACTATGCTGCCATAAGCAATCTTATTTGAATCAATGGAAATACACACACTCAGAAAAGCTCAGCAATTTTTTGAGAAATTCTGTCCTTTGTCAAGGTTTTTTTTCATCAATTTATGTGGGTTGATGAAACAACTAAGAGAAAGGAAGGATTAAAAACTAGCTGTCAAACAAACAAAATATAAAAACAGCAAGAAACATCAAATATGTATAGTACTTTAAGCAACTTTTTTTTCCCCTAACTCTTGCTCAGAACTACCTGGATTTTAAGTACAATTTGTTCCTTTAGCTTCATATCTTGATCTGTGCTTTTATTTAAAGCTATTTAGTGTCCACTCAAAGCACTGAATTTCTGATTACATCATTAAGTGTAATAATGACTTCAGAACCAAATCTGTTGTGACAATAATCCAGTCTTCTCCAAGGCTTTCTGCTGTTCTCTCATTTCTTCACCCAGTGTGACAGTTTGATTCTTTTTAACTTGTACCTCCTTCCTTTTGTAGCTGGGTATTATTTTGCCTGTGATAGCTAAGGCTCTCTTCAGAATTTGCCTATATTGCTCCTAGGTCAGCCTGACCTTTGTATAAAAATGAAGATAGATAAAATATCAGTGTTCATAAAGGAAATAACCTGTTCTGTTAATAGAAGATTTTGTTTTGTTTTATCTAAGTAATTCTCTAGACAATGGAAACATACAGAGGTCAGATCAATCAAAGCACTAGAGAAGTGCTTCTGATGCCAGTATTACATTAGTAACTCTTTTTCCTTCCAATTTAAAATAGAAATGGTGCATGACCAACACATTCTTTTCTCCTTGGGAAAGTCTGAAGGCATACCAATAGAAGAGACATGGTGGCCAGAGTCTGAGACATCAAAGGATGCTCCTCAAAGCTCTGCCATCTTTTTCCACAGTCCCAAAGCACCCAAAAACAAAACAGGGAAAAAATAACAACAGAACCAGGCAAACTTTGTGCATGTTCATCTACAGCACATAAATTTCATCAGTCCCATGGAACACTATCAAAACAATGAAAATAAGGGACCAACTAGGATGATGTCTGCTGGAAAGACTTTCAGTTTGCAACACAGGCAACTCTGAAATGTGCTGATTAGACTCATCTGCCTGTCATTCACTTAAATCTACTTTGCAAAATACCACAGGAATGGGAACTTTATAAACTTTGACTCTGCTCTAAAACCAGGCCCAGAAAGCTAATCAAAACAGCAAAGTTTTCTGCAGTGTGAGATCAGACATGGGAGAAGTTACACAACAACTTTCACACACTCACATCTCACCTGGCTATAGGGGAGACAAACAGCAGAATTAAGGGGTAACACCTGGCCCTGAACCCCCAGCAGTGCATGGGAATGAGATAAAAGAGACCCCATCCAGATCACCCATCTCATCCATTTTATTCACAGAATGGTAGGGACCTCTGGAGGTCCTCTAGTCCAACTCCCTGCCAAAGTAGGTTCACCTAGAGCGGGTTGCACAGGACTGCATCCAGGCAGGTTTTTGATGTCTCCAGAGAAGGAGACTCCACAACCTCTCTGGGCAGCCTGTTCCAGTGCTCTGTCACTCTCAATGTAAAGAAGTTTTTCCTCATATTCAGATGGAACTTCTTATGTTCCAGTTTGTGCCTGTTGCCCATTGTCCTGTCACTGGGCACCTCTGAAAAGAGTCTTGGCACTCACCCTTTAGATATTTATGAGCATTTTTTAAAATCCCCTTTCTGTCTTCTCTGAGCTAAACAGACCCAGCTCTCTCAGTCTTTCCTCATAAGAAAGATGCTCCAGTCCCCTCATCATCTTTGTAACCTTCCACTGAACTCTCTCCAGAACTTCCTTGTCTTTCTTGAACTAGAGGACCCAGAGCTGGACACAGCACTCCAGATGTGGCCTCACAAAGGCACAGTAAAGGGAGACGATCATCTCCCTCAACCTGCTGGTCACACTCTTCTTAACACACCCCAGGACACCATTGGCCTTCTTGGCCATGAGTGCACATTGCACTCCTGCAACCCTGAGCCACAGAACAGACTTTATATATTCCTGAGAGGGCATACCCCCTCCCTCCACTACATAAATAGGTTTGTTCTCAAGCAGGTGCTATAAACTGCAGCTGCAAGAGACCTGCACCCTCCCCAGCCGCCCTGGCTTGCACAGAACAGAAGGGTAGATTTATTCACTTCTGCCTGATTTAGGTTTAACAGTGTTAAAGGCTTCAGTCCTTCCCAAATGGGCTCCTCATGCAGTCGGACATACACAGGGCACAATGAGCCCCAAAGAAAAAGATGTGTCACTGTCAAGTGTTTAATGTTAACTTGTTGATCAAAAACGCGTTTGGGGTTCTTCTGCTTCACTCCCCCCTCCAAAATCTGGTTTGGTTTTCCAGCTCCCTATCCCTTTGTCTAGCTTCTCACCCATTAAAAAATAAAAAAGCATTACTTCTTCAGCCCTGTTTCTCCAGACAGATTTGGCTCCCTCCAAAGCCTCTGTGATTAAACACACAGTAAATAGTAGTCAGGCCAAAATTCTCCAAGCCTGTGACTTTTTTGATGCCAATAAATCCCACTCCACCTTTCTCTTCAGCTGCCTTCAATTTCCTTGACTCTTTTTAAGGCTGTCATGTGCATCTGGACCTGGCTCCCTCTTCCAGTGCAATATATTCATTCTCTTTCAGATTTCTCTCTGAAAAACTGCAGACCATGAAGTCTCCATATTTTCTGAAATCTTTGAAGCAATGATACCTTGCTTTAAAATAATACGATTTTAAAATGCTACCACTTTTCCTTTTTCTTTTTCTGAAAATCTTCTACCTGAAAAAAATCAAGCTTCAAAATGGCAAAAATATTGATATTTTAATTTCTTGTCAAAAAAGGGAAAGATGAAAATTAAGAATATTCTAATAAATTTTCAATTAGAGGAAAAGAGCATTTTACTTGAGACATATAGACCAATCTGAACCCCAAATTCTGACTGTTGTGATTACCAGTCTGCAATGAAAAAAACCTTAACTGCTGATACAGAAACAGCAGATCTCCAGCCTGTGCAAGGTAATACTTTTTTTTTTTTCTTTTTGTTCCAGCAGAAGACATCTTCCACAATGTGTCCCGTACATCTGTGTTTTCTTTCATTCAAGCCAGGAGCACCACAGGGCTCACACAGTCTTTCTTGATATATTTTTCTAAGCAAGTAAGTTTGGGGGTTTTTTTTTAAATATAGTGCAGAATACAAATTAGTGTGACATGGCAGATTCTGGTCATTTATCACAGAGGAATTTAGAGGCAGTAAATAATGAAATTTTATTAAATGGAGACAGCCAGGGTGAGTATATGTGTGTGGATACAAGCCCCCCTTTTTCTTGCTGGCTAGATCATTACTCTACACAGCCATTTGGAGAATGAAAGATTTTGAAATAAACAAAGTGCTGCTGTCAAAAGCAGAATAGTCTAAAGTGCAGAAATTAGAAGAGTAAATGGAACTGGAACTACCACGGGGACAGGAAGGAGATAAAATGTGTATCTAGCAGAATTTGGGGTCTAGCCAGCATGTATTTTGCAGTGGCTTTGTCAGGGAGACGGATTGCTGCCCACTGCTCTTTGCTGCCCCTACTGATCTGCTGGCAGAGCGAGTAGTGTGAGCACTCTCCAACTCACTGCAGCCCAAAGAGGTCAGGTTAGTTTAGATAAACACGAAGTCTTTGCTAATCTAGTGCATTTTGAAAAAATAAGTTAGGGGAAGCTTGTATGAGCAGCATTACTAGCAGAATTGAAAGGATTTGAGATTCCTGATAACCACCCAGAGACAGGCTGTGGTTACTAATATCTTCCACCAGCACAGCTGAAACTGGAAGAGCACATCTGTTCACCTCCTGAAGAGGACTAGATTTCTGGTCTGCTAATCCCATTTTCCACTACATATTCAGTCAAAATAGCCCCTAAATGGCTGGAGATCCCCCTGTGCTCAGGGTTCCTTCAGTAGCATTTGGCAACAGTAGCCAAAGAGAAAAGTGAATGTTAAGGTTTGGAGCCTGATCAAAATAAGGTGTATAAACAGCATAGCAGTACATAGCTCTGCTGTATCTCATCCTTTGCTGCTCTTAATACTCTGAGTTCTAAAATCAGGCAGCTCCATGCAGCTTTAATTTAGTCAAGGGCCAAGCAGCTATGAATTAAGGAGCCATAGAGCTAGAGCTTCCAGCAATCTGTTCTCTCCCAAATGTCCAATTAGAAGAGATAACACACTCAGAGATAAATTCCTGGCAAGAGCTGAAGATGAGATTTTTGCTTGAATCAACAATGTGGTCAACACATTGAGAATGATATATGAAAATAACATAAGATAAAGATCTGAAATGTTTAAACAAGAGATCAGTTATGGGCCTCTCAAAGGTGGTAAAGGTAAATTATTAAAGAATTTATAATTACATTCATGCCTAATTATTAATAAACAAGGATAGCTAACAGATGCTGCAGCAGATTTACATTTCCTAAGGAAATGAGAAGAATTATAGAAGAAAATCAGGATCAGCAAAATGATTAAATCAGGAAGCTGGAATATCTGTATATGACCAAAAAAAAGGTTTTGTCAAACTATTCAGGAAGAAGTAGTAAAAAATAAAAATAAAAATAATAAAAAATTTTAAAAATGAGAGATTCCTTTTCAAACCTTAGCGGCACTAACAAGTTGAAGCAAGCTGACACAACAGCTATTGTGAGAATAGAAATAACAGAAATTTCAAGAGGTTGGAGACTGGGATCAGATTCAGACCTATATATTCACTTCTTCATGATGTTTTATACCAGTGAAGTCACTTGAACGACAAGTTGAACATGACAACAAGTTGGTATCTTGTTATCTTTACCCTGTGGAAGAGTAATCCATATCAAGGTAGTAGAAAAATTATCAGAAAAATCTAAAATGTATTACTTAGAAAAATTAACGACAAATCACAAAATAGAAATCACAGCAAGTAAACTTGACAGAAAGCTTGGAAGGAGTAACTGGCTGTCAACAGGAGCAATTTTGGCCCCAACTGATTTAAGATCTAGGGAAATACTGGTACAATAATCAACATCAGACTGTGCAGTTAGCAAACGGCATGACAGAGAGAAACTACTGAGCTTTGATTGTTAAAACAAGAGATATTTGAAAATGGAGGGAAAAATCATGAAGATCTATTTTTGGAATAAAATTTCTTGTTTAATTACGACCTGAAAAAGTCATCACTGAAGTTTTCACGGAAATAGATAAGATGACTGCCAGATAAACGTATAAGGAAATAACAGAAACTTGTATAAAGGAGAAAATAAAACCTAGTAATTAATTGCTGGAAAACAGAACACTGGCAACATTAAAGAAAAGCACTTCTTTAACATGAAATTTGAAACTACCAAACATGAAAAGGAAAGAAGTGGAATACAGCTGAAATCTTCTATGTCATTTCTCCAAGTTTAGGACTTTTTTCCAACAAAGAAAGCACTCAAACACTTTAAGCACAGCCACAGTAGCCTGACAAAAATGGAACATTAATGATAATGTGCATCACTCAAGAAGACATACTCAGCATCTGTACCTGCCCTTACTTAAACAAATGTGTTACAAGGCTACAAGGCTGCCTTTACATGAAGACCATTTGGCATTGCAATTTCATCAGCAAGAGCACTGAAGTCACTTTCTGGTCTGTCAGCACAGCAGCAGCATAGACTGGCCAGGGTAGAAACAGTGAAAGGCAGTGGATATCATTGGGTTTTAATCATGGTGCTATCATGATCAGATGGCATTAAGTCCTTCACATACACAGAGTACAACATAATGACTTTTCACAAGACCACTGTCATACCACATCTACAACACATCTCAGAAGACTGAAGATAATTTCTATTCAGTTTTCATCATATTTAACACCAGCATTTACCAGCTATCATATTCTTAGAATCACAGAATCTGCTCAAAGCTTCACAGAATTTCCCGGTAGAGTATTTTCCTTTTTTAAGTGAGTAATAGTAGTGGGCTTACAGTCAGTGAAGATCAATATTTTGACTCCTTATGTATTGACTACTTGTAGAAAATATTTTCCTCTCAGTATAGAAACAAGCGTCTATACATTTAGCATTGATGAAAACAGCTATTCTCAATAGGAACAGTTTGTATTAGGTCACTGAATACTTTCCATCCCCTAGCATCCATTCAGACCACCTCCTCTGCCATTGCATGCCGATTACTTCTGTCCAATCACAAGATAAAAAACATCCAAATTCCTATTTGCAAATCTCAAGTCCCACTTCTTCATTTACACCCAAAAACATCCCGCCCGCTGTTTTTCCCTATCCCTTTGGCAACCACCACAATTACGTGCATGGAAAAACATTATTAGGAAAGTCTAACGGATTTTAATTGTTTTCATTGCAAATGTTTCTCCCTGGTGGAAAAAAAAAGCTCTAATCATATTGTCTCATTGCTCATTCTTTACTCTTCTTCCTGTTGTCTCTATTACTCTCTCCTTCTGTTCATTCTTCTTTCCATCCTGCTTCCCCAAATATACTACCATGCCATTCTCTTTACTCTTTCCTGCCCTGCAGGGAAGTTCATTGCTGTCTCCTTTCCATCTCTTGATGATGTCACTTCTAACAAAATCTGCAGTAAAATCCATCTCATCCTCCTTGCTTCCTACAAACCATATGTGAAAGCAGTAGTAGAAATTGGAAGATATGGCAAATGACTCCTGCAGTGATCAGGTCTGTGCACATGGTAGGCAAGATGCTGATGAAAGAACATAGGTTGAAAACCCTTTTGTATTGATAGATCCTGTTCCTAGCAATAAAGCAGAAATTTCAGCAGATTGAAATATTGGTGGTTGTATCAAGAGCCTGGTGGTGCCTGAATGCTTCATACAAAACTCAGATCTCAAAACTGGTTTTGGTTCTCCACAAACACAGTAAAACTAGTTTTTCTCCAGACATGCAATGCTCCAAACAGATCAAACATGCAAAGAGCGAGACAACAGAAATATTGAAAGGTCAAAAAGATTTGCCTGAGGAAAGAGAGTAGATATTGTCTGCAATTGGTTATTGATGGTTTGTGTATTTGTTTTCATTACTTACCCCATGGCCAAGTAGTAATGTGGGAAAAAAAAAAATCTTTGTGTATGCTTTCAGACCATTGTCTAGAACATCTTAAGCTGTTTTGCATGTTTAACTGGTTAATATTGATAATATTGTTAAACTAGAAAAATCCATTCTGTTTTGATCCTAGTAGGTACCATACTCTAATTCACTCCATTTGTCTCATTGCTAACAAACGCAGAGCAAAAGGGATAAGTTTTGACTTTTCTTATTTTTTTTCTTTGAAGGAAATTACCAAAGCAAGTTTTGTGGCTTTGGTGTGGATTCTCACTTTTGACACATTGTGAAGGGCATTGTCTCTCCCTGCCTGCCTGATCCAGGTGTAGATTAGCACAGCAGGGAGAAAAAAGGGGATTTTTTTTTTTTTTTCCCCCCAGAATTCCTCCCAGCTAACTCAAGGATCAGAGATAATAGCTTACCAGTTCTCAGGAGCAGAGAATGACCTCATAAGTTTTGTGATTTAAAAACATTTCAATTAAACAAAATCCAAACAAGAAAAAATGCCTTTAGAATATCTTAAGGATTATCATTAAAAAATAAAACAGGTATTTAGAAATGTCTGATAATAACCAAGAAACATGATTGATAACTAATTACCAATGCAGTTGTAAATTAGTGATGTCAGCAGCTATGATAATGCCTTATTTTCCACTACAGTTTTAGAGTCTAAAAAAAAATTTCTATGGGCTTGTTTAAGATTGTAACCTGGTGTGCCATTTTAAACAATAGGCAATGTCAACAAATAATGATGTCATTTAGCCTAAAAACAGTCTCGCTTTGTTTTCAGAATATGAGCTGGAAAGCTTGAAATAAATTGACTGGTCTCTGATCAGCTATAAAGTTTTAAGAAATGTTAACATTTCTATTGTTCTAAAAGCAGAGGATATTTTAGGGGAAGTCCTGACTCAAAAACAAGCTGTCGGTCAAGAACAGAGGGCTTTCCACATATTTCTGTTCCTATGAGAAGAAGCTGATGATCCTTGGGTGCAAAGAGCAAGCAAGTTCAAGCAGCTGAAGAAATTTAACCTGTAATATGGCTATTTGTAAGCAGCAGAGTGTAACACCAGACCTTTCTTTTCAGAAACCACAAGTCTATTTCTCAGGCATGGAGAAACACGCTGAAAGTCAGCTGCTATGTAATCATAACACTAAGATGTAGACTTCCAAAGGAATTTGGGAGCTCCACTTGCAGGTACTCAGATACTTAGAGAACCATGCAAAGTACCTGACATTTGTGTCTGACTCTTCTTATTCCACTTACTTACCTTTCCTTGACTTCCACATTTCAGATAAAATATAGCACACAAATTCCATCTAAGTCCATTCTGACACCACCATTTGACAGAATTTGAACAGGATCCATTTCTTAGATTATCTTCTGAGACACACATAGTAGCATAAACATAAATTTCTCAAGAACTGGAAATAAATATAACCAATATTGACTAGGTTATTATGCTTCATTAAACTAATCTTCACTAATAAAATAGGGGGAAAATACGCTTGGCTAATATTGCAATTTTTAAGTTTTGAGAAAAAAGGATTTTTTTCCCCCGACTAGCTGTAAGATACAAGGGAAAATTTATCTTGTGTATTATCTAATAGGCCTTCCAGAACTAAAGACCACAGGAGGTAAGGCTAACAAAATTAATATGCAAAGAAGTTCAGCACTAGGGACCCATAATTTTCTAGCAAATGGTTTCACTTTAAGGATGAAACAACACAAGACAATACCAATTTCTTTCTTTTTTTTGCAAATAGATGGTGCTTTAAAAAAATTAACACATGACAGCAGGTGGGAAGAAACTAGAGAAGTGGATATTCAAGTAGAGAGTGACTACAAATTTGATTTGCTTAACATTTTACTAACTGATTTGAATTCACTGATATGTTAAAACAATGTCAGGAGATATATTTAATTAAGATGAGATTGGTTGTCATTCAGACATGAAGTAAACATTTAGCACACCTAGTGAATTATTAAAGTGAATGAAAAAAATAATCTGACCTTCAAAAAAACAGAATCATAAATAACAAGGACTTAGGAAATTTTATTTGGCCATGTTTGAAAATTATGTTCATTTTTTGCTTGCATTAAATAACTAAAAAAGTAATCATTACCAAATGCATTATTAATTAGAGGCTTTTAATGGCAAAGGAGTGTTTTTATTGCAGTAATAGATTTATATCACATTGGTATATGCAGAACTATTATGAAACATAAGAGAAAGTTAAACTGTTCTCACTTCTTTGTATGGAATTAACATGAGCATTTAAGGTTCTATTTCTTTATATCTGCTTTGTAAGATTTCAGCAATAACTAGGTATTTTTTCTTGTAGTAAAGAGCTCATTGTGATTAGATTTCAAAAATATATGCCTGCACCCCAGGAAATAGTTCAATGTAATAGTATTCCCATCAATTCAAAATAGGTGAGTGTCAGACAAGCTTCGAAGGTAACAAATCAGCTCAGCATAATTCAGAATTTTAAAATAGAGACTTTGAAAAAGGAGAAAGGTTACATATCTTGGCCTAAGCATGTCATAATTTGATGTTTATATTATGGCAATAAAAAATGGTGCCTTTGAAATGAATCCTCATTTAGAACTGGGTGATATTCCAGCAAGGAGCATCTTGTTTTAACAAGAACATTGTAAGAGATACTGCAGGACATTAGTTTGAAATATTTTTTTCTGTGTTTTTATCATCCTTTCACATAAGAAAAGCTTAGCCTTTAGGAGTTCAATTCACCTTTGAAAGATATCACGAAGTAACTCCTGATAAGGATTGCAGAATTTTTTTGCCCTTAGCCTCTGCAAACTGAAAAGTCATGTTTCTTAGATATCATAGAAAATTCTATAAATACTGTATTCATTATTGTGAATAACAATTCAACCTGTAATTAAGTAGGTGCAATTATGTGGGTAACTTCTGACTATTGTGATTCTTCATATTTGTAAAGGCATATGTGTTCATAGAATTGGGATCAAAGATTATTATAAATATGGTTTCCTTGGAATAAAATTTAAAAAAAAAATAAAGGGAGTGGGAGGGGACAGAACATAGGGACTCTCCTTAAAACCACCATCAAAATCTAAAACAATCCCATCCAAAATTTTGTTCGCACATATAGTATTTTGTATTTCTGCAAAATTGTGCAAGATTTAAGAAGAACCTGACTTATTTTTGCTAAAATCAGTGGGAAAGTGATGGAAGTAAAACACAGTTCAGCATAAGGATATGAAAGACACAATTTTATAAGAGAAAAATTAGATTAGTAGGTCTCTATCTTTTAAAACTACACACAAAGAGATCCCTCCATCCATCTACATGAACTTTGATCAGTCTTATTGAGAAAGTAACATTTAGTAAGAAATCTGATCAGGACCATACCTTTTTATTTATAAAACTGCTATTATATTGTCTTTAAGTAAAATAAATTGCTGAAATCAGTGTATAGGTAACATTCCTTGAACAAGAAGCCCCATTCAAGAGAAGGAAGCCACTCGCTGGGGAAATTACGTGTATGTAAAGATTTCCAGGACTGTACTTTTGTTTGATGTGTCCTGTAAATTCTCTTACCTTCCCTAAACTTTATTTTCTTCATATTAAATTTTTTTTAAATAATTCAACTATTTAATTCTGAAAAGATATATAAATAGAATTTGCTTTGGTGATTATCTGTTCTTGGGGGGGTTATATTTAATTCAGATGCCTAATTTAGGGGTTTGATCCTCAGCTCACAATAACAATAGCAACAAAAATAAAATGCACTATTTATACATTTATAGTATTGTAAATTCAGATACTTCTGAAAGACTAAAAATCAAGCTTCATTTGTCCAATATAAAAAGGCTTTGAAATGTAATCTCTGTGGGTTGATTGATGTATTACATAATGTCTTTTTTTTTTTTGCATTCTCTGCACAAACATGTTAAACATGCTTGATAGTTTTCTGAGTACAAATAATTTCTTCCATTTCCCTTTGCACTTAGTCTATTATCCTTTACCATATTTAATAAATTAGTGTAAGCAATATAAAATTTAATTACTTTATCCATAATTAAATTAATTATATATCAACATTTTCCAAGGCCATAAAATATGAATGTCTAATAATAGCAATGTTAGCATTATGCTGTAATAGTTAAAGAATCTTCTTTAAGGGACAGTAAGAGGATAATGGAGACTAACAAAATTAAATACAGTATTATATTTATTCCTTTTTTATTGGGCTGCTTTAATTTCTATAAACCATATTCTTGTAGTCAGCAGCTGGAATGAAGTTGGGTGGCTAGAGGAGTTTTGGTTAGGCAGATAAAATTGTGTTCCTTGTCAAACAGTTCTTGTAACACAAAGAAAACATGAACTTGCTAAAACTTGCAAACTTGGGTTATTTCATTTAAAGGGCTCTTTATCACTCACATAAACAAAATCAGACATTTTTAAGAGTTTCTGTGACCCCTCAGTACAGACCAGCAACACACTTCAGCTCACACCAGCTGCATGCAACACTGCCACATGGAATTCCCTCTGTCCCAACATAACGGGAACAGACAAAATTTATTTTTGCTCAGTAACATAGTACAGGTTATTGGCTTGATTATACAGTGTGCTGGTCGCCTTTGACACCTATTCTGCACTTCTCCTGTGGAGGCTGGCTGATGAGTATCCAAGGAAAGGATTCCTGTCTTCCAGCACTCTCACAGCACCCCCTGAAAGCTGGATGCCCAAGACCAGGCAGAATATTTAGATGAGCTCTTCCTTCCCAGACAGCTCCTGAGCCACCAGCTTTCCAAAAAGGGTAGGGGCAAGAAGAATTTTGCTGTTTTCCCCAGAAACTGGAGAGGTTTCTAATTAATACCCCAGCTCCCCACTAGACCTGCAGTGGCAGGCTGAGCACCCGTACCCTCTTCTAACCTGGTTAAAACCTACCACCTCCAGGATCAGCCCTTATGAAAAATCCAGGGACAGCAAGTCCTGTGTTTTCTCAAACTCCCCTGCAAGAAATGGTGCACCAATTAAATCACAAACCTAAACCTTGAGATAATCACCTCAACTTACTGTCACATGCTAGCTAGAACCTAGTCCTAGGAGCCCAGGGAAGAATGCACTCTCTTGTCCTCTGACTCCATCAGCAGTGTGACTATGCCAAACAGCTTGCTGCAAAATTAGAGTGGAAGTAGATGGGAAAACTTCTCAGTCACAGCAACACCAGCCTGGCCTTCCTGACAAGACTCCTGCAGCCACAGAGTAGCAGGTGAGTGAGTAGAAATGCTGCTGCAGCAATGCTCCTTCCTTCCAGCTCTTCCCAATGTTCACGTTGCAACCAGGCAGTCCTGGTGGCATCTTTCTTGACAAAAGATTTCTACTATTTCAGTGGTCTTACCTTTGAGAGAGGAAAAGGTACCTTCTCCCTTTCTGTTTTAAATATGGTCGAGCAGGTCCCATCTTGATATAAGAGCTGGCACGCTCTAATGTGGAACATATAAATACATAATGTTAAAGGACAACTGCGTGCTCATTTGGTTCCTGCTCAGTATTGGCATCTACAGCAAATGTTTGACATTCTGCCATGTTTCTTAGTAGTCTCTTTTTTTTATGTGTCCTTGAAATTAAAGACTTTTTTTTTTTTTAATACTACCCATAAATCATATTGCAAGATTTGTTGCATCACTGTTCAGAAATGTCAATGCATTAAGCCATGTGTTATGTTACCTAGGGTCCAAGTGGAAACAAGCAATTTTATAGCCTCCAAATTGTGGAAATAAGTACATAGAAGCCAAAAATCAACTGTGAAGAAAAACTACACCTTCAAGATGCAAAATGAGACTTATGTCAAATTGGATTTCATGGAATATAAAATATTTGTTTCCTTTATGAGAAAGCAAACTCATATTCCTGTGTGTCCTCCAATATGTGTGTAATACGGAGTTTCAAACTTATTTTTAAATGTAACAAATGTGGTGTGTATCTCCTAAATTCATAACAATCTTGGGCTAAATCAGCTTTACAATTATTATAGTGCAATTTTCCCTACCAAGATATGCTGTGGACTTACTGTTTACCTTTCAGCTGATTTTATTTGTCAGATTATATACCAAATGGTCCCATGGGCTTGCTGAATATATGGGTGCTAACAATGAAAAATGTGCATAGTTTTAATACCAACTTTGTAAATTGCCTTAATAATAGCCTGTATAATGTAATAGTATTTTCAACCAGTACTTTTAATTTCTAGCTCATAAAGCCTTTTCATTGAACCCCAAGGGTGTAGCTATAAAAGTAAGATTTAATTTTGTATATAATGTGGCCTAAATTAGTTTTAAAGCAATAGGAGAAACATGCAGCTCAAAGAGATAAGACTGAAATTATTATAACTCAATGAAATTTCCTATAGCAAAATTAATCATTATTTCCATTTTAACATAATTTGACATAAAAAATATAAGACTAATGTAGATCTAATCAAGGTATATATTTTAAATTACTTTGCTATAAATTTACAGAGACCATAAAAAGAGTGTTACAAACCATACAACAGCAAGTAGTTTGAAGACGCTTCCAAACTGGAAGTTGAGTATAATAGTTCAATTGAATGAGTTAATAAATAAATACTACTCCATAATAATGAAATAGTGTATTTATGTTCATATCTTTTAACAAGCTGGAAGTCCATACCCAGAAAGTGACAGCACAGTCTCATGGCTGTCAGTCTTGGCATGCTTGTCAAATGTCTGTGACATTTGATAATTTTTCCTAAAAGTGCCCCTCTTGGAATCATGCGATTATGCAAAAACTCAGTTTCTCATTTTCTAACCCTCCTGACTGCAGAGAAAAATCTAGCAAGCATGGACAATAAAGTAGATGAAAGGAGACAGCATATAAAAAAAGATGCAAAAATATTTTCTCAGACTGTCTTTTTTAAACTATTTATTATGCTCATCTTTGTTCAGGGGCTTGACACATTATTGAACACTTGAGCTTGGCAAATGTACTCTGGTGACCATTTTAAACACCTGAAAAAAAATCTTACCAGACTGGTGCACAAAGTAATTTACTCTCTAAAAATAAATTATGTTTAACCAGGATTTATTTTTAAGTACACTACATAAAGCAGGGCCCAAAATTTTTCCTTCTATGTTGTCTCTGACTCTCTACAGGAAGACATTTTCCAATACTCGATGCTTTCTACTGTGAATAGTTCCTCTAGGCCTTAAAAAAAGGCATTGTTTACAGCTATCTTTGCAACTAAAGCTGATGTGAATTCAAATCAGACAGGTATAACGTATAGGAGAATACGAAAGAAGGAAAGATTTCTGAGGTATCAAAAGATTTAGATTATTCCCAGTATTTGGAATACTATTTAGAATGTTTTCTATGTATACTAAAAATTTATCCCACTAATATATTGCATGAAGATCTCTCAAGTCTGTGATATTAACACCTGCACATCTGGGATTTACTTGCAAGACCAGCAAAGTTTTATGTTTTGTTTAATACTCTGAAAAGTCCTGAAAAAAATTTTTAAAAAGGTAAAAAAGGAAAAGAAAACATAACCCTGGACTCTGCTTCTTCAAAACCATCAGTGAAGCGCAGGAAGGAGTGGCAGTCAGACCCACTGCCTCAGTGTGCTCCACCACTGTGCTACCCAGACACATCAGGAGACTGGACTTTGGAAAACTTTGCCCAAGGAATCCTGCAAGTTCCTGGAAACTTCCCCTGGCTTTGGTGTGAACAGGCTCATCCTCATCAAGAGTGGCTTTGTGGAATATCCTCTGTTAATGTTTCTTTTTTAAAGTTTATTTCATCTTCAAAAGCCTTATTGATTTTTACAGCTGCTGCTGGTCTGACCCCAGGAATTGAATAATAGGCTGCAGCTCCCGCAACATCACCTCCTACTCCAAAGTTCCACATCTTGTATATTTTGAATACCTAAATAGGCTCATTAACTATTTGTGTTTCTCAAGCCTTGCAACATATCTACTACAAACAAGAATAAGTATCTGCACCAAGAAATTTAAGTAATTATATACATTAATTATATATGCACATATAGATTTATATACATAAGAAAGAGGAGACTATATTAGGTGTATATTAGCATGGTTACTAGCATCCTAACCCATCGTTTGTCCAGCTGACAGAGGCTGTGGGAAGCAGACATGGTGGCACTGACTGCGTTGTGTAGGACCTGTCACCACACATACAAATCCACTGTGCCGTCGTGTGGCAGGGCAGCTTGCTCACCTCCCTCTGTCACACCACTTGGGCAAGACAGGAGTGAGACAAGCAGTCAGAGTCATATGCAGGCAGAGCCCAGGGCCACGGCTGGACCGTGCATCATGGGTGGCTGCAAAGCTCTCGTTTTTGGAGAAGCAGCTGTAGCCTCCGAGGCAGTAACAGGGCCCTCTCTGTGGCAATACAGACATGGATCAGAGAGATACAAGTGCCAGTGCCACAGCTCTCACCCTGTGTGACTGCAGATCCAAGAGGATATTTTGATCAGAGAAGTGGAAATAGTTGAACTTCAGAGAGTCAGGTAAAGAGTAAACAAAATCCAATAAGAGATACTTGTTTAACAAGGTGTCATCTAAGTGGGAGTTAAATTTGTCTGTGCCTTAGTTAATGAATTCAATGGGATTGTACAATTGGCTGAGGCCAGCACATCTTAAAAATTACTATGCATTTTTAACACCAGCATGGAAAGTACACTATATTAAACCATTACCCAACTTTCAAGATTATCTCTTTCCTAGCACATTTTTGGTAAAATTATTCCCTAGCCAATCTAGAATAACAAAGGTGTGTTCTGACGGAAAGCCAGTGCTGCTGAGGGGCTGTTGTTGATGCCATGGGTGCTGCACTGAGGCTGGTGTGGACGGTGAGCGTGCAACATCCCAGCAGTGCAACAGTGAAGAATTGGTCTCTTAACATCAGCCACATATCCCCACAGCAGCATTTTAAAGGACTGACTGGGAGCTATCAATACAAAGCCTCAACATGACATTAATGTGTATCTGAATAAGCATTATTTTGTCTGGTACAATTGTAGTTTTTACTAAAAATGTACTTTGCTCAGTCATTTGGCTAATTATTTTTTCTTGTTTTACTGAATTTGGCTGCAGGAAAGTGGTTATGACTGAATCACCACTAGAAGGCAACTCAGGAGAATGACAACAACAAATTCAAATGCTGAGGATTTTTCATTTGTTTGCTGTGGCATTTCTGTCAGTGACCAAACAGCCAGGGAAGGAGCACAGCTCTGAGCTGGTCTGTTAGAAAAGTAGGTTATCCCAGGTGTTTTCTGAGTGGCAAAGCTGAGCTGACACTCGAAAAAAATTTATAAGGGTTGCCAAAAGAGATTTTGAAAAACTACAGATTTGCTTTGAAATTAGTAAGAGCTGTTTTATTATTTGTTTTCTACTCCAGTAAAGACAGTTTTTGTTGCATTCAACAGAAAACAATAATCATGTGAAAATCCTTGGAAACTTTTTCAGTTTTCCTTTTCTCCTCTATATAACTCAGTTATCCAATCTGGAAACAGAAAGAGGATCTTACTATGCAGGGTGATCAATTACAAATGATAAATAGCAAGTAGCAAAGTGCTGAAAATCCATGCATTATGATCAGCTTGCAAACATCCTTTGTGCTCAACATTTCACTAAAATGCTCATTGAGCAATCATGAATAATTAACACAATAGTAAAAAAAAAAAAAAAACTTTGTTCAGTTAAAAATTGGCAATGAAAAATATCAAATAAATTATTCCATATGATCAGTTTTCCCCTCCAGTTACTGCTTTATCCTCCTCTCCACAGCAAGAACCGCCAGGACCTGTCTGCTTTTTTCCTGAAGATTTTTTGACTATCTACTACTGGAGCCTCTCCCTCTGTCTGCTGTCTCAGTCTGTCTCATGGAAAATATTTGGTGGACTGCAACCAGGCTCCCCTTTTCACACGAGTGCTCTAATCCCACTGAACAAGAGTGCCTATTTTTCAGCATAGAGAATGAGTTCCCCTATTTCATCCAGATTTATATCAATGCCCAGATTTAAGCAGAGACTCCTAGCTGTTCCCTCATGGGGAATGAGATGAAAAGAAAGAGTTAAAATTTCAGTGCTTGGACAAAACACATGTATTTGTTCAAGAAAAAGAGTTGCAACAAGAAGATATGCACGCCTGATGATGAATGAAAGCCTGTTTGTACCTAATGTATCGAAGAAATTGTTCAAGAGCAGTTAATTTTGCCATTTCAATGTCTTTATGAGTTATCTGCCACAGAAGTACTTGTTTTAAAAAGATGAGTTGCCTGGCAACCACTTTAACATAGAGCAGCTGACTTTTCTGAACTTTGGGAAATGTTTTATTCATCAGCTGGTATTCTTTGCTCGCTTCCCTTCATTTTCAAATTCCCTTTTCTGATTGTTTACATGCTTTTTACATTCTGCAGAGTAGCTTCATGGTCTATCCAGTACCATACAATAATGGACACCAGTTTTTGTATAATGGACACCAGTTCTTGCATAAGTCACTTTAAAAAGCAACAGGCATTCATGTTATAATTTTTATTGCGCACATACTCAAATCATCATGTGACTTGACCTAACCTAGCCTTATAGTGGTAGAATGTTTGGAAAAGTTGTATCAATTTTTTTTCTATTAATTAATTAAAAAAATCAATACCAGAGACATTACTTTCCTTCAGGAATTGCCCACAGATCTGTTGATACCAGTTTATGGGTAGGGAATTAAGACACTGGTAGATAAAGACAGACAAGAACTGTTTCAGATTATGCTACTTGGAAAAAGTACAAGAAATCAGGATGGGGGGAAGAGGAAACATACAGAAGAGAAGTTCTTGCCAATAATGAAATAGTTCCCAAGGGAAATAACAGACGTCTCATTCTGAGCTTTTTCCTCTTTAATTTGTATGGCAATATAGAACCCGAACAGACCAAAAGAAAGACACTGACATTTTGACCCACCTAGCTTTTTGAAGCCTTCATTATCAAACACAGTTTGATAAAAGCACCCTCATGTGTTGGTTTAATTCTCCGTGTGGAGAAAACATTGTTTGATCTTGAGCAAGGATACCACATCTCTTGAAGTGCTCACATGGAGTGGTGTACCTTGAGGCCTTGACCCAAGGAGCCACTGTAGGGGATGTTGTTTTGGATAACAGTTTAGAGTATGTTAATGATGCCCTGAAAGAGGTTCGTGGTACTCATGCCTCTGAAACCTGAGGTAAGATAGTTTTCCTATTTTGAAGCAGCAACAGATAGGCATACTGTTAACTTCTAATAAGCTCTCTTGTTTAGGAAGGTTTTGTTTAAACATCCAAGTAAATGTATGTTAAAGATGCAAGAGAAGAACATTTCCAAAAGATTAAGTAAATTTAAAAGAGGCAGATAAAAGCAGTATGCGCCACCTGTGGCATTGCACATGTGTTCTGTTGGTTTAACTTCATTATTTTCCTCTGCTTCTGGTTTATTGCTTGTGAAGTAAGTTAAGAGAAATTGTTTACTATTTAAGAAGAAACAATTATAAGCCAGTATTTATCATTAAACCTGCTCAATGATTCTCCTTATAAGAGCATTAAACAATGTACAGTGTCATCTGAGGCAGTTTTGAATGGGGTACATCATGAGAAACCCCTCAGCAGCACTACACCAAATGCCTTCCATCCTGGGGACGGGATGAGGCAGTGGTCCTGCTTCCTGAAAAATTATGCAGGAGCATATAATTTGTGTCATCACTCACTGAATTAAAATGCCCAGACAAACATAATGCCATTATCTCCTAATCCTCATATGTTCGACAGTGCTGGTCCAGTGCTTTTTTTTTTTTTCTCTCCCAGTCTTAGTGTGTTAGGTGGCTACAAGCACATGCTATGCAGAGTGATCTTTGAAGTGTCCTTTAAACAGGAGGTTTTCCAGAACTTTTATTCTATTGCACCTTGCTAAGGGGGACTGCACTGAGTGAGGATTTGGCCTTGTTTATTCTCTCTTTTAGGAGTCCTTTACACTATTCACTTTCTATAAAGAGATATTAATGATAATATTTTTTAAAAAACTAGGAATGAAATATTTATCCTAAAGTAGTATACCTGATTTATTTCAGCAATAGCAAAATTCCCATTGAATTTAGTAGATTCTGTACTCTACTCTAGGACTCCACCAGAAAGATTTTTTTGTCTCAGAATTACAAGGCCAGCTGAAGGCCTGATGTTATCTTCTTACTGTACAGCTACACTGTTCAAAGAACTTTGTAAATTTGGTTGTAGTCAGTGGACCCTTTGCCAGTGTTGGTCAAAGCAAGCCCAAATGCAACCCAGGAAGAGTTATTACTGGCAGAGACCACAGACCAGGAAAATTGTGCAGATAGGTAGAAATTAAATCCTTCATCCAGCTATCATTTCCAGTAACTTTTAATTTAAAGTTCTTACTAATTAGCAAATCACTTCATTGTTCCTGTCTTTTTGGATACTACTCCCCACCCAGTGAAAGTCTCAGTTTCTCTTTATGTCTTCCTTACACATTTTAGGAAACATTTGTATACCTGTGAATATTTAGATCCTATTCATGCCCATATAATGGCACACATATGTACCACCATATTTGTATTAAATTACCTCCAGTCTCTCAGCCTCTCTCTAGGAAATCACCTTCCAGCTGCCTATGAAATGGTAAGGGAAGCTGTTAACATCCCACCTTTCCTTTGAGGGGGAGAAAACATTCCCTAAGGGAAATTTGTGTGGTTTAATGGTCTTCCCATGCCCATGCTTGGCCTGCTACACAGTTTGGTCTTACCTCTCTCGCATATAAAAGACTCCCTGTAGCAAAGCACAGAAGTTTGACACACAGATGAAGCAGTCATGCTTTGAGCAAGCCTAAATACTGCATCCCTCCACAGCTTTTTATTGTCACCTGCTCAGAGTAATTGGTGATACAGGTCTCCAGAAAGCAACAACCAGAGGACTACTTAATAGAGGACTACTTTAGTCCTCTGGTTATTCCTTAGATAATCTGTGAGGTCTGCTTTCTTGCCCTCTAGAGAAAGTGTCAGATTTTCCATACAGATTATTTACATAAAGCTGCGCAATGTGCTCCACTATCAAAAATTTAAGGGAAGCTTTTTACTTCCCTTCAAATATTTTTTAATTTTCTGAAGAAAAACACAAGAACTAAAAATTAAGCACACTTTGTTTTGAAGTCAAAAAATATATCAGGAGCAAGTCAAACTCTTCCCCACACCTTCAGCAATTTTTAAAGTTTCCATCAGCTTTCCTGGGGAAAGCATGCTTTTTGATTTTCCCTGAACAGAGGCCCCGTAGCAGGCAAAACTGATCTGTTTGATCCCAAGCATGCACAACATGCTGATAAGACCTCACATGTTTCAGGGGATCTCAAAACCTGATGTGGAAGTAAGAGTGATGTTCATAAGGAAAGAAAGCAAAAACTAAAGTATGAAACATCCTTTCCACTAGCATTATCTTTTTTTATGGAGAAATGTAGGACGGCAAATAAGAGGAGGATTTCAAGGTCCTTATAGATGCCCTGTAGGTCTCGTGCAAGATCTACTGCTGTCATGTGTGGGCAGACACAGATTCCCCTTCACCTACACATCAAATGCCCATAGCTTCCCCCCTCCTTCCTCCCACCTCTCATATGCTCCACACCACCCCTTTCCCCCTCCAATTCCCAAACAGTTGCCTCACGCCCACCGCTCCTCTAACTTCGACTGCAAACGCCCGAGCCACTGCCTGTGGTCAAGTTCCCTACGCCTGGCTCAGTGCATCCAGTCAGGATACAGGGATAGGCTGGAAATACCAGGTAAGCAGTGACATATATTGTTCAAAAGAAGCAGTGCTCAACAAGGAAAAAGAACTGTCTTGCTCGGATATGGTTAAAATGTACCTTTTTAAAAAAGTTTACTTGTTAGCCTATTCTCTGTTGCACAACACTTTCCTGGCATACTTTATTTATGTATCTATTATTTTATTATTATTATTACCTATTATTAATATAGCTATTATATGTCTACCACATACCCCTATACCTATCTATTCTAAGTCTATCTCTCTGTCTATGGAAGAAACCATCTCAAGAACATCTGATCCCAAGTGATTGGATTACTAGTAACTATCACAGACGGCACCAGTTGGTGGACTCCTTACACCGCCTGCTCTCCAACCCTAAATACATTTTTAGAAGCCTTAAGGAGACAACAATTAGGTGAGGTAATGGTTATTCTTAGCCTATTATTTCTCACGCAAATGTTGTTTCCATAAATAAAACCTGAAGGATCCATCAACACATGGAACTTCAATGTATCCTGATGGCATGAAAATGAAGTGAGATCTTCAGATTTGTTTTCAACTGAGTAAACATGGTGATTTTTAGGGCAGGTCTGAGATGTCCTGGGTTAGTAAATACATGCAGATGGTAGAACAAATTGACATAGCATTAATTGGAACACTCACTATCCCTTCAAGAGTTATTGTTTTAGTTCAGTTTTCTAATGGAAAATAATTTGTTGTACTGTAACTTGATATTATTACTACAAACTCAATAAAAAGAATTTTTTAATTTAAAAGGCTCCTGGTTTTCTTAAATCTAATAGAAATTGAATCCACATTTTCTGAGCTATGTAACAAACAGCTTTTTATGAATAACTTGTATTCATCTTGGAACATAATATATTTTCAAAGGCATTATGGAACAAAGTGCATAAGCAATCAGATTTGAATATAACATATTATATCATTCAATCAGCTTACTACATGCCATAGCCTTAAAAATGAAATTATACCAATAATGCTGGCATTTGTGTTCCAGAGGGAGATGGTTAATTCTTCAATAAAAAGTAGAAGGATTTGCATCTGCCCTGGCTGACAACATAAAAGATCAATGTTTCTCTTATACTTAAGGCAAAATGTTCTCTGTAAAATCCAAGTTAACACAATATTAAAGCTGCAGAGTTAAGCATATAAAAATGAGGATAGGCACAGTTAACGATGGTGTTCAATCTTAATTCTCATGTTCAGTGTGTTTGCATTAAAACATGTTTTGCCATTGTGCGATTATTCATTAGCAATATAATTAAAAATATTAAGCAGCAGAAACTGTGGGACGATCAAGTAAAAATCTTGTCTTTTGTAAAGAAAATTAAAATAACTTCATAGTGTACATGGTATATTCCTAGCTTTCACCTTATTAGGGCTTGGGTAGGATTTTATCTATAATAATAAATGCAGTGTTTCTTATTCTTCACTTACAAAGTTACTCCCAGACTCTTCTGACATGATAAACAGAACATAATCAGGGAACAGGAGCGTAAAAGTAGAAAGATGCACTATAT
This sequence comes from Antrostomus carolinensis, assembly GCF_000700745.2. Classification (NCBI taxonomy): domain Eukaryota; kingdom Metazoa; phylum Chordata; class Aves; order Caprimulgiformes; family Caprimulgidae; genus Antrostomus; species Antrostomus carolinensis. The sequence goes on from NW_010286807.1 coordinate 245,807, forward strand.
TCTACCTATGTGACACAAGTTCTCAAACTTAAGCAAGCAAATGAGTCAGTTCAAATACTAACATTTTATATAAAACATTTTATTCTTATCAGTCCTAGTCCCCAAAAGCCAGGAATATTTTTTCTTCCAACATAAACCACTGAATAAACACAATTATATATTTTTAAACAGGCTACTTGGAAAAACAATCCTGTAATCTTTTCATGGTGAAATATGTGTACTTTTGTACCAGAAATCTAAAGCACAGAGCCACTACTAAACCCAAAACATTACTTCACATTACATATTAAAAAAAATAAAAGAAACAAAAAAAAACCACCAAAACTTTACAGTAAAAATTATACCTGTCTCAAAAGGTAACTATCTTCCTCGTTAAAATTCTTCCCAGTTCTTTTGGAATAAATCTGGCAAATCAGTCAAGATACACTCTACTACACTTTTTTTGTTCATGTCAAATCCTGCCCCCCCCAGGCCTTGCCTCCATACTGTCTCTGTCCCAGAGCAATTAAATCAATTGAAAAAATGGTTTGGTTAAAATCAGTGCCACCTCCTATCATGGACAGAATATTATTGGTACAGAGTTTATTTATACCACTGCTGTTTGTTTTTGTTAAAGTTATACTGAAATAAATATCTTTATAGCTAACACGCTTGTGTCCACACTAGGCTGTTACATTGATTTAAACACTGTCTGTTTTCCTAGCAATTTAGCTAAATTATTAAAACAATGACATAAAAAGAAGGGCATAGAGAGCTAGATGATAGAAACCAAAAACCACTTTCACCTCTTGTTTTCATCACCTTTTGTTTGGATTAAAAATTTGCAGATCATGTCTAAGCCTATAGTCACAAAAAACAATCACATTACAAAAGATGAGGATTTGGAGGGTTCTGCAGCATTCACCTTTTTTCAGTAAGAGCTGCAAACAGTAGAGACAAAGTAAAATTATGGTTAGTTCAGTAGTGTATGAAAGTGTCCTTTTAACAAGAAAATGTTCCACTTTTAGTTTCTTCTCCAATTGTAAAAAACCTCAGTGAAACTTTTTCTCATTATCTGTGATTTATTTCCTTATTCCTGGACCTGGAGTGTGATAATGGTCCAAATGTAATAGCCTTGACCTTTGCAGCTCTTCTCATGGAGGTCACCGAGTATTTTCTTTAAGTCACGAGCAAAGATTTCAACCTAGCAATAACATGATGCACTTAGATTATACCTTACTTCTAAATATGCATAGGGCTTTAGCTACTGAAACGTATATCTCAGCTGTCCCCTGTGGCTAATCATGCAATCAACATTTTTTTTACAAGCAGGGAAACTGAGGCACAGCGAGAGTGAATTACCACTGACTGAAACTGCAAAGATGGAATTAGAGGTCAGGTTTTCTGCATCCAATACTCACTTTAACCACAGTCCCATCCTTCCTCACAGTGCTGTCCATGTCCTCCCATAACAAGACACTGTTATTATTTCAAAATTGAAGCGTGGGAAGGTTTTTTCAGATGAACACTGGTATTACTGCTCTTCTGTGGTGCTTATTTGAAAATCCCAAGGAATTTTCATCTTGTTAGGCAATGCCCAGTCATAAATTTCTCGTCTCCACTCTCCTGCCTGCTTCATCCCATTGTCTCCTTTCCTAATGCACTGCACATCAGGACTGCCATTTTTGGTACAGCTCTAAATTCAGTTCTCTCTTTATAATTACCAGAGTGTCAGGCTGTTAAAAGGAAAATAAAAGTAGCATGCCATTTTACAAAAGGGCAAGCAAACTGGCACAAAGTGCATCATAAGAGCATATTTATCAGCAAGGAATCCCTCAAGTCTTTTCTCCCACCATTTTGTCAAAACTACAAAAAAAGAAACAAAATGGCAACTGCTAATATTCAGATTAATAAGGACCCATATGATTCCCAGCTGTTGACTATAAGTGGCAATCCGTGTGTAGTCTTTGTACCCAGTGTGGTTTTCACAATACCCATATTTGTTTCTGTCTCTCAGTCAAGCTCCAAATACGACTAGTATGTAGCAGGATCTGTGCAAATAATTTATTGTCTGTCTTACATTTAAGAAACTGCAAAAAGAATGAAAAAACAAGGAAGAAGGTTTTTGTCCATTAATCAGGACCTTATAGAGAAAAAGAATGGGGTTTTACTTGTTAATAGTGAACAGCGGTTCATGCTTTTAGATTTCATGACTTTTCATAAGGCACAAGGCTTTCATATGGTTCTCACATTTTCTGGGAAGTCATGCAGAAGTTAAGTTTAAGCATTTACCAAAAGCTGGGAGGAATACTGTTTTCTTTGAAAACATTCACACTTTTCCTTACTATGCCATCTTTTTAAAACACATTCTAGGTTTACATAGCCAAACATGTATTAAATATTAATATAATACATTTATACTGGTTCTTGTTTATTTTCTAGGGGAGCATAACAATAAGTATTGTGCAGTTTGACAGTGCCAGGTACATTATCTCCAACTACTTTTAAATGCCATCTTTCAGCTTCGTAGGGATCTAGCTCATTGGGAAAGCAGAAGGAGCGAGCGAGCAAGCACTCCTCCCGTATGGTCCCGCACCCAGCCAGGTCAGCCCCAGGGAGGTTTCCCACAGCAGGACGATGCCGGGAAGGAGGCAGTGTCACCCTCCCAGCCACTGTCCCAGTGCCACCGGGAGAGGAGGAGGCCTCTGAGGGGCCGTGGGAGCGGGACCAGCGCAGGCTGCAGGCATGGCGTTCCTCTGCTCCCCAGCTATCGCAGAGGTCCCAAGGGTGTTGCTGCAGACAGCAGTAACTTAAAACAGCCTCTCTGAGCTAACTCCCGGCAGCCCCCAGCCTGTGGGAGCATCTTGTACAGCCTCCTTTGAACACCCTCACTCCCGGGTTTGGAGCCAAGCTCGGGCTGGCCACACACAAGGTTGGGAGCTCATGGAGGTAGGGGACGGCTGCTGGTGAAGCAGCGCTGGGGGAGCTGCGAGGTTGACTCTCTTTAAAGAATAAAAGGGGTTTGGTAGAGGAACTTCAGCTGAGCAACACTGTTTTGCAAAAGCAACATAAAGGTAAGGCTTCTAGAGAAACAGCTCACAAGAATGGAGAAAAAACTTGTTTTATTTCCTGCAAATCAGGAACACATGTTTACAAGTTGCTAAAATGGACTGGTGTGTTGTATTAACTCTATCATATACGTGGAAGAGAAAGGACAACAACGACGACCAATATTTATCATACATTTTCTATGCAAAAGAGCCAGATAATGACATGTATTGCAGAATACAGATACATTGCTAAAGAGATGTGGTTTCACAATATTCTTCCTCTGCAAACTATTCTTCCATTACATAATTTTACAAATTATGTGAAAATATTCCTATTGAAAGCAAATATGATTTATACTAATCACTCACAAACAGCTGGAATATGAAGAAAACTTGATGCATTTACTGTTTGAAAAACAAGACACTATATTTATGGACACAAACAGAAATCAAGACAGCAGCTTTTGGGAAATGACATACATTTTAAATCAAGGACTACATTCTCTCCTTCACTAACTACATCTTCAAAACTACAATATGAAACAAAGCATGGCTTTGTATTTGCTTGTTTGTTTGTCCAGTTTTATTTAGCTATTTTCAGCTGCAGTCACTGATACTTAAAATCTTATAATACGTCATTAATGTTGCATTCAAACACCAGAACAGGTTACTAATGACTATGATGCACCTGGGTCGGGGCAACCCCAAGCACGAATACAGGCTGGGCGATGAATGGCTTGAGGCCAGCTCTGAAGAGAAGGACTTGGGAGTGGTGGTGAATGAGAAGCTGAACATGAGCCGGCAATGTGCGCTTGTAGCCCAGAAGCCCAATAACCGTATCCTGGGCTGCATCAAGAGAAGCGTGGCCGGCAGGTCCAGGGAGGTGATTCCCCCCTTCTACTCTGCTCTTGTAAGGCCCCACCTGGAATACTGTGTCCAGTTCTGGAGCCCTCAACACAAGAGAGACATGGACCAGTTAGAACAAGTCCAGAGGAGGGCCACCAGGAGGGCCACCAGGATCCGAGGGCTGGAGCACCTCTCCTATGAGGACAGGCTGAAAGAGTTGGGGCTGTTCAGCCTGGAAAAGAGAAGGCTCTGGGGAGACCTTATAGCAGCCTTCCAATACCTGAAGGGGCTACAAGAAAGCTGGGGAAGGACTTTTCATAAGGGCAGTTAATGACAGAACAAGGGGAAATGGGTTTAAGCTGAAAGAGGGGAGGTTTAGATTAGATATTAGGAAGAAGTTCTTCACTGTGAGGGTGGTCAGACACTGGAACAGGTTGCCCAAGGAAGTTGTGGATGCCCCCTCCCTGGAGGGGTTTAAGGCCAGGCTGGATGAGGGGTTGGGCAACTTGGTCTAGTGGCAGGG
>NW_010286807.1:250219-278180 GCF_000700745.2 Antrostomus carolinensis
AGGGGGGTTGGAACTAGATGATCTTTAAGGTCCCTTCCAACCCAAACCATTCTGTGATTCTATGATCAATTCTACATGCATACAGATTCAATCAAAAACTTAAAGAAAAAATTATGGACAAAATTTATGGCCTGTATTATCAAGCAATACTACAGGAACAAACAGATATTTATAACTCTAATGTAATTTATGCACACGTATCATGGTATAGTGCTAGCAACCGTTTTCCATAATGAATTGCTTTAGTAGCTTCTACAACTAAGACAACATTTCTAAAATAGCAATAAATGCATTTCAATTTAACTTCTGCCTTACATAAACTATTGCATCTATGCTGGATATAACATGTCAGCCACTTGTAACAGTGTTTGTAGCCATATAACTCAAGATCTCAATCCACAAGCCCTCTGAGGACATGTTCTATGCTCCTTAGCACATTGGCAGATGCCAATCAGCTGTATGTTCAGTTTACAGCTGCTGCAAACTCAAGAACTTTCTGCCATGCAAACCCAGGCCTAAAAGATACAAGTACATGAGTCCTTAACACACTAGATTTCTCCCTCACACTCTTGCTCCAGGATAATATCTAGTTTGACATGCCACTTCTCTCTTTGTTCTGGGTGCACAGGCCTGTTGGGACCTGAAGGTGGTGAAGCCTCCCAGGTCAGTCTTGATCCCCAAGGCTGAGACCTGCGCTCTCTGTTGAACACACACAGGCCCATGTGTCTTCAGGTTTTGAACCCATCCAACCCTTACTTTTCTGTCTCTGGCCGCTAAAGACAACTTAAACACCATGTTGTTTAATTGCCAAGGCTAAGCGTGACTCATAAGCAATCTGCTGGGTTGTGGGTTTATATCTGGCAATCATGCTACTTCAATGAGCTTACACTATCCCTCCAGCTACTGTGTCCACCCCTATTTCTTTCAGCCAGTCCACACTTTGATCATCATGGAGACACAGAGATGCCAGCACACTGTGGGGGTCTTCTTTTTCAGAAGCTCAGTACTTGGGAAGATTTTCTAGAACACTCATGTCCCATTTTAGGTTCTAAAATTCAGTAGCCAGATACTGAAAAAAAAGCAGCACTCAACATCTCTTCTGAAAGTTTAGATCACTGAAGACCTAAAATCCCAACAGAAGTGTGGAGCACCTTGGAAACTCTGACCAGCTGAGAAGAATTAAGATAGATCCACCAAGAGGGTCATCATATGGTAATGGAGTGTATGTTTTTCACATCTGAATTTTTGAATGGGCCTGACACTTCACAGCTGACAAGGCCATGGCTAATAAATGGGGAGAAGCCTGAATCAACTGACTGCTCAAGAAAAAACAGCAGCCTCTGAAAGGTCTGAATCTTTTATGAAGATAAAATGGGAGACTTAGAAACAAGTGACAGAGAGATGTATTCTGGGCAAAATTTTTGTTAAATTTTTAACCAAAGGAACATTCAAGACTAATGTTTCCCCAAAACAGTAAAGAGAAGTAACTATAGCCCAGGACCATCATTGGCCTTTCCCTTGAAAGCATCCTAATACAGTCCCAGCTTAACTGGCTGGTGTCTAAACATCTCTCTCTTTGCCATAGACAAAAAAAAAAAAAAGAGTAAAAATGTTGATTTAATTATATTGGCCTGTTCTGGTGGTATAAAAACTTCTATGAATACCCAGAACAATGTGTGAGTGGGGAGCGTGTCCCTTGTAAGTACTGAAGTTAAAATGTTTCTGTTGGCTTCCAGTTCTGGAGAGATGGTGACTTTTAACTCTAAGCACATGCTCAATTGCTCTGCGGTGAAGGGATGGGATTACTCATGGGCTGAATGTTAATTTCTGGATATTGAAATATAGCACGTACAAAAGTGGAAGAGAGAACACTGGCCAACTGCATCAGCCAGCATTTTGGGATGGTTGTAAAAGGCAGGTGACTGCTTACTAAATATGGTCATTATGTATGCATGTGGCTTTAAATATTGAAAATTAGTCATTTATCTCCTACCACTGATTTAACTGAGGTTTATTCTGATACTGGTCCATAAAACACAAATAGCCTGAAATTTTCCAGTGTATTCAACATGGAAGTTTTAGGCTGTTAAAATATAGACCTCCTATGACAACAAATACCTGGGTAAGCATTCGGTACTGTATTGAAGAGGCATACTCTCAACATGAGCTACATAAACTCATTCTCTAAATGGGAATATTTTAAGAGATATCAAGTACAGATGTTTCAAAGTAGAATTTAAGGTCTCCCTGGGTGTGCCCAACTGGAGATCACTCTATTATAAGCTTAACTCTTCACAGACAGACTTCAGATTCCAGCTTACCTACCCAACTTCACATCAAGAAAGAATAACTGTTATGTTTCAACAGTTCTTTGCACCCACTACCTCATATAAACCATGAACAGCTGCAATTTCACTGCCCAATCCTTTCTTATACCCCTACAACATTTGTTCTGTTAATGTAGGTTAATTCTGCAAATAACACTTCTGTAAATTGTTCTTGCAAACTGCTACATCATTTATGTAAGGACTTCTGTGAACTTTGAAAAATTAATGCCTTTAATTTTGGTTGATGGCAACATCAGCAGAGCTCTGTAAATTGCACTTTAATGAGATTTTGCTACAGGGGATAATCTGCTACTGACAGAGTAACATCTTGAAAACATCTGTAGACCTATAATTTTTCTATGACGATTAGATCCCACCACAAGAGTCCAAATACAGTGCAGAAATAAAGGAAAAAATGTAAAGTCCTAAATGAATATTGAACCTGTTCTTTAAAAAGAAGAAGCACACAATGAAAAGTTTCATGTGCTGAAAATAAATCAATTTTTCTGACTAATTAACATTTAGCTTTATTTAATTAAGAAAGACTATTACTGTCTTCACTGCTGTGCGTCTGTATATAATGAAGCAAGCAGCAGTAGGTATAAGATACCACAGAGGGATATGCCCAAGTAACCCAGCACTATAGGTGCAAAGGAACGTCTATTATTGTTAAGTAACTGACATCAGAGCCTCTCTTTAATGTTGTCATAAATAAAAGAAAGATTTTCACAGATGCTTTTGCATATGGTTTCTTATTTGTCTCTGATGGAGACTGGGAGTTAGATTAAATGCCAAAGTTAAATGATTTAAATAGACAGTTGCATAATGTAAACTACAAAATAACACCTTTTGAACACTTTCTATTTATAGTAAGTTCTAATTCACAGAAGGATGACAAATCTCATTTTGCTTACACCACTGTAGGTTGTTGTTGCTAGAACATTGCTTTTATGACACTGAAACTTCAAGGTACACTGCAGTCTATTTGGAAGTGCAAAGCACTCAGGATTATCATGGCAAACAGGAATGGAAAGCTCAGAATCCAAGATTAACTTTAATAGATTAACTTAATCATTAAAATACGCAGTTTGTGATTATCTGTAATAGAGCTATCCAGGATGAACTAAAAAGACAGGTAGAGAGAGGACTTCAATGCAAACCACTGGAGAATTTTGAGTCTGTCATCATCTAAGTTCAAGTGAAGTGGTGGGCATCAGAGAAGGCACTTAATGCCTAAGCAATAATCTATCATTTGCCAGCACTAAGGTATTATATCTTGGGGATAAAACTGCATTAAAAATACTGTATTTGGTGCAAGGAAAAATGCAGGTGTGTAAGTATTGGATATATAGCTATACCAGCTTATTCAGTCTGGCATGTATAAGCAGCATCCAAGCATGGATATTTTCCAACACAGGAAAAAATAAAAACAAAACAACCCTATGTGTTCAGAGCACTGTGTTCAAGAACTCATGTCAAAGAACTGCAGCATTTCAAGAGACATATCCTTTAACAGTATAATCATTCCCTGAATTGTTTTTCCATGTCCTATATAATCATAAACAGAGGAAGTAACAGTTCACACATATGAAGTCTGCATGAAGTTATTCTGGAAAGGAATAAGAACTGCCAAATCCTACCAGGATCAGAAATCTACTCCTGAAAGCAGTTAAGACTGGTTGTTTCCAGCAAAATAGAAGGCACTAGGTAGTGGACAATTCTGAAATGTTCTGTCAGCAGAGGATTTTTCCTACCTGTCAGCAGAAGCATTATGCCCAGAAACAGAAAGATTAAGAGGCATCATGCAAAGGATACACTTATAGCTTTCTACGTAGTCCCTCCTATCCACCGTGAAAGTCAGAGAAGCAGTGTTTAATCCCTGTGCCAGGAACTGGGAAACCATCACCTAGTGATCGCTCATATTTGACCTCCTCCTGCCCACCACTGCCTGGGCTGCCTGCACAACATCCTCCACTGCAGCCACCAAGGTGTAACTCCAGACAGTCCTCTCAGTATTGACCAGCTTCTGCCGCTGAGCAGACCTGAGCCTTTTCCTTTTGTACTGAAATTAGAATACATTGGTTTTATCTTCTATTGCTTGTTCTTTGGGATTTGTGAGTTAGAGGCTAGATCACTTTTCCACAGAGTTCACCTCTCACAGTTTTGAGTAGAGATACCAGAGCACATACAGCCCTCACTCCTTCCTTCACACAGCAACAGCCCAGAATTTGCATCCATCTTTGCACCCAGCATAAGCCACTAATGAAGATTAGGGATAATAAAATCCCTTCTTCACCACTTTAGCTTTGCTATGGCTCCAAACCAGCATCATCCAACACTAAGGAGACAACCCAAGGATTGGAAAACTTATAAAACCAGCTACCCTTTTCCCACCTGCTAAAGCGAGTAGGACATGAAAAACCTCCTTCAGCCTATTACAATTCCTATTTTACAGCCAGAGAAAATTAACCAGGAGGTATGCATTTTGTCACAGAAAGAGAGTAAAGATGCCAACTTTACCAGCCCCAAAAATAATTAAGTGGATTAGCTGCCTCTTTATAGTTTGGTCTCATACTGCATGCTGTATTTGTCAGTATCACTGACAAATCCATTTTCCTTTTTCTAGGCTGTCCTTTTACTAGCTAGCATCATACAGTTGATGCCATTAAGAAAATAACATCTAATGGTGACAGCATTTGCCTGTAGCATGGTACTGTATAAACAGAGGTAATGAGAACTTTACTGTAATGTTTATAAAACCCTTTAAATACCCAAAGTGCCTTTCATATATTCAAATAAGTAATGTCAACACAATGTGATCCCCATTCTCCAGAGAAGAAGCAGGGCTGAGTTTCCACTTAGAATTTCCCAATTCCCTCTGCTTCACTTCTAACAGCTTAAGTCTGCTATAAGTAGCTCCAGGGAAAAACTTACAAGTGGCATGTGTTTTATTAACTACATTTTGTAGGAATTAATATAATTAAAATAGTGTATTTTATGTAAATGACAGTTGAATTACAAAAGATACCATTAGCAAAGATGTGAGCGTAAAGAAAATGTATTTCCAGCAATCTCATTTCTTCTACAGCCTTAGCGTAACTAAAGCTCGGAAAGAAACTCAAGATGTGGATAGACGTAGATGTGCTTGCCACTATAAAATGTTTGAAAACAACTAATTTAAGTTTGAAATATGGAGCACTGTGACACGACAATGGTCTTCAAAAGTAACTACCTAGAGGTTTCCCTTACTTATGGTTCTTTGATTGGGAGAAGCCTCCTTGTCCCTCTCCACTAAGATGCTAATGCAATGAGTGTAGCACCAGCTTTCCAAAAAGTCTTACTGTGCTGTACTATAAATGATTAAGCTTCAGAGGGAAGTGAAGCTTTGGCTGACACCCTTGATAAGAAAGTAATTAAAGCATACATGCCTCTTTTCCCACCAAATATCTGAGGAAGTTCTCAACAAGAAGTCATGTAAATTTAAAGCAGCTGTGGGCAGTCTTATTTTGCACGTCAAACATGAGGAATATCATCAGAAGTTAGCACATGGAAAGCCACCAAGCAAGCTAAAGTTTAGAGTCAAATAAGACTGAGCACTTGGAGGGCTCCAGCACAACTTTCTGTACTGTTGTTTCTGTGGTCACGTGACCTGTGTGTGAGAAGAGCGCTGCAGGGCCCTGCCTTGAGGGACCAAACAGCCCTTCTCTGTCACTGCCAGAGTGCTGCTGCATTCTGAGGGCTCTCTCCTGCCCCACTGCATCTCTTAAACCAAAAGCCCTAGAAGAGCCTGTTCAGTTTATGCTATTTAAGGACTGAGCCACACTAGGCAAAAAATAGCTCTGTGTGTAAAAGAACATTAAATGTCCCTTGCATCTCTCTGTACAAAGACAAGTTTTTCAGTACTGTCTAGTTCACTTTATTTTGCTTCATGTCTCATTACCTCAGGCAGTATAATGAATAATATCAAAATAGAGTCCACTAAGAATGATAGATTGGTAAATGGCTGTCATTTTTGTGCAAAAAGTATTTTTATTAATATATGCACATTTTACCATTGAAAGCACTTTTATTAAGCCTCTGTCACTACTGATATGGGGATTCTATTCTGTGAGCTCTTTGTTACTGTATGCTACAGTTCAGTAGGTCTCAAAACCACCAAGTTCAAAGTCACTAGATCAGGAACTATATGGCAAAGACAGCAAAAGTCAGATATTGACCCATGAGTGTTTACATGACTTCCGAAGTGATTTTCAGATTAAAAATCCAAAGAATCCACTACTGGGGAAAAAAGTTCAACAGTATCATGAACATCAGAGGCAATATTTTGTAAGGCTGAGTTCTTAATAAAAATAGATATAGTATGAAGCACAACTGAAATGCTTGAATTGCTGGAAATAAATCCCATTGGATAAGCTGACCAGAAATAACAATTAATAATGCTAACAAATGTATGTTTTAACATATCAAGTAACTGAACAGTTTAATACACCATAAAATACAATAAGAATGGAGCATTACAGTAAGATAATGTAAATAACATCTTCATATTACCATTGACAATTAAAAAACAAATAGAAGGTGTCTACTGAAAGTGGAGAGGGAATCCATTTGAAATATTGTTAGTGCCTAAACACCTAAATCTGGAATCATTTTCAGGAGCTTTCCTAGAAAAGGAAGGATCAAAAATAAATTGTATGAGAACTGGAAAAAACATTCCCAATATCAGTCAATATCGTCATCTAGTAATAAAGATACAAAGGTCAAAAAACGTCAGCTAACTTTCCCTAGCCAGAAACTGTGAACTTCAACCACTGAACAGGCTTATTTTCAAGGACAGATCAGCATACAATTGATTGCCATATTAATCACAACCCAGAGAATTTAGTTGTCTTCACTAACAATGAGCGAGGAAGATAAAGTTTATACCTCACTGAAGGAAAAAAAACCTAGAAGTAAAAACTCCTAGCTGACCTTGAAGATGCTGCTTAGATTAGGCAGGGAAGAATAGCTCTCACACTGAAAATTAGTTGAAAATGGTCAAACCAAACAGAAAGAGTCCTTTTGTATTTCTCACAACTAGATCTCATGCAAATGAAAATTAAGTACTTTTTTCCCCGCCCTATGAATGCTTGTCAAATGGCCGGGTAAAATCTAGGGAGTTCAGCCTTACCAGGAAAACAGATGTTGCCTCATCTGGTTTGATGCTCATATGGATGTTGAAGTCTCCAAGGCTAATAGCACAGTTCCAACAGTAGCTCTGACAGAGTTTCAATGAATACATTTGTGATATATTTCATACACTCTGATAGTCTATACACTCTTGTAACTACAAACTTTGATCCTGCCCTGGAAGTACAGGAAACACCTGGATAGTCTAATAAACTCCACTACACAGTTGGCCACTTTGTGCATTGCAACCAAATTGTAACCAGGTCCCAGAAATATGAGATGTGAATCTCCATTTCCTCTGTATCGCAGCCATTGATGCAATACTTTCCATGCAAAAGTGAGCCCTTGGGGAGGATAGTGGTGGGAGAAGAGACTCAAAACAGATGAAGGAGAGCTCATAAACCTGAATACATTTCTACATAATGTTTTTCTCTCCAAGGAAGAGATGTTGTCCTTTCTCCTGTATGCCTTCTTTGCTGAGCACAAATCTATTATCTGAGCTCTTTCTGCTCTCTCTGCTCTTTATTCTTCTCTTACTCCCAGGCATAAATATCATGTTTTTGATATTTCCTTCAGATCACCAATCTCAGTTCAGAAATTGTGAGTACAAGATACTTTGACTAGTAGTGACTGTGACCAATCCAGGACAGCTGGTTTTCCTCACCTCTGCCCTGTACCAGTTCTCCTTTCAGAGACTTCGATTATTGGTCAAAACCAGCACTCCAACACTTACAGTGTAAATTGGAGAGAAAAACAATTTGAGGTTTAGGGAGAGAATTTCTTGACATCAGTCCTTGATCCTCAGCAATGCTAAGACACAGCTTTATCGTGCCATTTATCTTGGAATATTATGATGGCTTAACATTTTTATAGCAATAGGCTGATGCTAGCTTCCTGGAAGACTTACTGTGTTTATATTTATCAGTTATTGCAACTTTGATGCCTTTGCTTTCCTTCCTCTTTCTTTTTCCTTTTCCTCCATTTTTATGCATTCATCCATCTGCATACCGAGTTAAACACATCAAGCAGTACTGCAAGCTTCTTGCTTAGTTTCTACTGGTATTCAATTCTAAGCAGAAGAGATATATCTAGTAAGGAAAAGAAGTCTCACCTCCATCCTTTCTCTTAATTTCGTATATAAAAGAATGGATTGCTTAGTTGAGACTCTTCCAGGCAGAATATGAATCTGTATTGGTACCTCCAACCAGTGCCTTTCTACCCTACCAGAGAAGACTGATCAGAGAGGGTTAGGAGAACACCCACAGCTAGTCCTATGGGAAACCATGCTGGAGCAAGTTTTATCTTTTACACTTTTGTCATTCTACTTACTTTCTTCCTTGGAGAAAGTTACCACCCTGACAGATGGGTACGCTTACCTTACTTCAAGAGCATGCTTTGTGTTTTTGTGTCATCATTTTGACTTTCCTGCATTCCTTGTCATCTTCATCTGCCCCAGAGTCTGACACATTTGGTGTTTGCCAAGTGCCACATGCAAGCAATGTGGTATGGATGTGATAGCAGATAATGGTCCCTAATATGGTAAACTAAGCTCAACCACACCTAAGATGCTCATGGTAATGTTGCATCTTGACAAAGGTTTTGCAGTACCTTACTTGAAAGTGAAGTTAGAGCTAATGGAAGGTCATTGCATGATTATTCCTCCTTTATTTAAGAATAAGCACTACATTTGCTTTTACCCAGACTTTCAGAATCACCCAAGGTCCTTTTGACTGTTCTGCTGAATGGTGGTCACATAAGGGTTAGATAGGTCTCAATTCAGGAAATGCACAAAGGTACACGTTTCCATTCTTTCCTACTCAAGAACAGATATACTTTGCTTAATCAGCACATATTCTGCTTATCTTACAGTGCACAAACTGGACTGGCTGATGGGTGTAGATTAAAATTTGGCATGAATTTCATTACATATTATTTACCTCCAGATATTTTTATCAGTTTTCCTTTCTCTTGTTTGCACAGACTTAAATCCTTTCTAGTAGTTCTTGTTTAAAACATTTTTTTTTTAAGTCCTGTATCTCTTCCTTGTCTGAGTAGTTATCATTCTCCTTCTTGCTTACTGTATACAATTATAGTAGAATAGCTCTTCACTTCCCACAAATAGCATTAAAAATTAAAAAAAATCTAAATAACAATGTTTTTTCAATAAGTTTTCCAGAAAATTAAAAAAAAAGTACTTATAAATTCTAATCGAAGTAGCAATTAGAAATCATTTTTCTAAAACTCAATTAAAAATCCAGCTTTCTTCTGGAGTAAGTAGAGGTAAGTTTGCTTAAACGTAACACACATCCATTTGACAAGAGGCGGAGAAAAACAGGCTTGGGTTGTGGGTTGTTTTTTTATTTTAAGTGCAAATCAGCATGAATGTTCTGTATGTTCCTATCTTTTGCTTTAACATCAGTAACATTTTACACTGAATTCAAGTCTAGTCTTCAACATTTTACGTTTAGTTTATAAAAATTTTGGAAAGTTCTATACGGAATGTAATTTCCTTTAAATTTGTATAGAACTAAAAATACCACACTTCAAAATATGCATAATAGAAATAAATTATAGTACTAGTTCATATCAAATGGAGAAAATTAATTAAAGCTTATAATTAAAAATTATTTAATAAAGAAGTGTTCCTATATTCCTTCTAACTGGGACCTAAGAGAAGATATTTAAGCAAAAAATTAACTCCTCACAGTTAAATTTGACAAAGTTTCTGCTTTAGCAATTATACTATTTTCAAACCTTTGATTTAAGGGACTTTATCAAAGGTGGCGGCATGTCTTAATTGAACTTGCTATTTCAATGTAAAAGTTTGCATCCTCTAGTTTGATTGCAACATGTTTTCACTACAAATGCAAAAGGGAGAGCTAAATGTATTTTACTATTAATGAAAAAATGTTTCTAAATGTATGTGGCATCCTCTCTCATCTGATAACAAGCCTCAAATTTGAGACTTCGGTTCTTGTTTTTCTACTCACTGCTGACTGAATTATGTTTAGAATATATTTTTGAATATATTTTTTAAATATATTTAGAAATATGGTATTTTTTCTGATCAAACTAAGGTGTCTCTTCTCTGTTCTTACTACTGCCAAGCGTGTGATTTACACACAGTTTAATTATTCAGATGTTTATTATGTTCTACATAATGAAATTTGGACCCTCATATTTTCTTCCTACATGCTCAGTGCAGGCTGCAATTATAGCCACAGATATCTGTTTATTTGATGAATTTTGCTTCTTCTGCATAGTTTGATAAATATGGAAATAAGTCAAAACCTACTTTATATACAGTAATTAAAGTGAAAAATCTAGTCATGATGCAAATCCTTAATTGGACTCCAGGAGAGATATGCAGAATTTCTCTTTAATAATATGGGATGACTGGGGACAGAAAAACAAAGCACACTAAAATATGGTTTAGAAGCACAATTAATCACAAAATAGAAAACAACCAATTTAGCATAGCTCATTCAGTGACTCTCAAGGCTCAGGTAATGTTCTTTTAATCATCTGGCTCTAATATTAAGGTTGTGTCATGTGCAGCTGAAATAAAACACAATATATGTGCTGATCTTCAGTGTGAAACATGTTCTCTGGACTAATTTGTAAACACAGCCTTTTCACACTAAAATGCTCAGTCTACTTAATGAAATGTAAGTAAATGATCAAAGCAATGCAAAATGGTTTTTAACTATTATTATTTAATGTATTAATTCATTAGTAGAAATAAACCCTTTTGCAGTTGGTTGCAGGGGATATGTTTTTGTTGACTATATAAAATTAATTTTGTTTTTCCATTTTATTACGACAAAGTCATTACTTTGGCTGATGATGTTCCAAAGAAGAATATACTTGCTAAGTAGTATTAGGTTGACGAGCTATAGCAGAGTGCAGACATGGCAGAGATACAAGTCTCCAGGAAAGAGAAGTCTGTACAAGCTGATGAAATAAATGTTTTCTTTCCAAGCTCTGAACATATATTGCTCTAATCAGCTAAAATTAGCTATCACTGTCACTTAATTTGATTGTAAAAATATTATTCTCCATATAGCTTCATGTAATATCCCATTAAGGGAATATGGTCACTCTCTAATCAGAAGGTGTTGGATTTATTGTGCTAGTTTCTTTAAACTACAAATATAATTAATCTGCTTTTGCACTTCTCCTAAATAAGAAATACCAGAATGACACTTCTGTCTTCAAATGGATTATAGACATCAAGTAGGAGCCAGAGGTCATCCCCTGGCACTGCCATAATTATTGAAGCAAATATCTGCTTCAAAACCTAAAGCATTTTGTCGAGCATTCAGCCTGCCTGACTTAGCAATGGCCACGGACCGCACTGGAGGCTCTGTGGTGGGGACGTGACCAGGAGGACCACTCTTCTGTTACCCAGATGTGCCCGTTGGTAGAGACCATGACTGCAAGCTTCCATGCTGAGAGCAGCTGAAATTAGAGAGGCTTGATGTCCAGTATTGAAAATCACTGTTAAAACTCTTTCTAAGTTGGAATTCCAACTGTCTTTGACAGATAAAAGGAATCTGTGCAATCTAGTTTCAATGTAGTCTACTCTTGACCACCCTGAGATGACCTGGCACCTCTTCATGCACCTGCCGTAAAACTTAAAGGCTTCAGAAATCCTTTTCTTTGAAGTGTCCTAATAATAACAGTCTAACCTTTGATGTTTCTTCCTGTACCACATGCTTGAACTTCTTATAATCTAAAGTGTATAACCTTCAATTGCTACACACAAACTGGTTGCACATCTTGAGAACACAACACTGTAAACCTAATGCAAACTGTAGTAATGATGTTTTTATTTCATTTGTATTCAGTGCTTTATTTATATAACTTCATAAACCTAAAGGCTTAACACACCAATTGGTCATTAACCATCCAGGCTGATTACCATGGAGCAGAATTCACCTTCTGCAGTCCAAAGACAGAAGAAATAAACTCATGCAAAATGCACTTTGTGTGCAAATACAATAAAAGAGGACCTTTTCACATCAAAATTCAGAGATTAATTCTCTTTCTGATGGCATGAGATCACATTCAGAATTTTTTTTTTTAATAGATAAAAATTACTGGACCCTGAAGAAGTCAGGGAAAGTTACTTTAAAAAACCATTCCTAGCCTGATCATTACCCCAGATTTCTGTAAGATTTTACAGAGCCCTCTGAGAATGTCTGTCCAGCTCTGGTTTATGTTACTTCACAGATTTTTAATATTCAATAGTCCTTATCCCATGCAAATGTTTAGATCTAAAAAGAATTGTTTCTAGTCTCTATTTTTAACTTATACATCAGGGATGAATTTTATCCAAGATGTATCACTTATATAGCTCTGGGGAGAGAGAAAACATCCTCCTTGTAGCCCAAGTCCTGCAAAGGCTCATGAACATGCTGAACTTCCCTTGCTGTAAGCCATTCTGCTGAAATTGTGAGCATCTGCAGAGTGCTGCTCCAGCATTATTTAAATTCCTGCCTTTCCCGTTAATCACTCTTTTGGGTGGTCATTTCCAGCTCACTATTTTTCACCTTATGGTTTACCAAAACTTCAGGGTATTAGTTCTCAGTCTTTGGTTGGAATTTTTTTTTTTTAAGATTGCTTTTGAGAACAGCAAACTTTGGAGGAAAATTATTTAAGCAACAATTATTATTCACATTTTAGGTTAATATGTTTTGTCCCGTTACTCAGAAGGATGGAAAGTTTCTTTTTTTTTCTTCATAACTAAGGTTAAACTGGACATTTACAAAGAAATAATCATCACTGAAGGGAAAAGCCCTTCTGAGCAGAGCAGTGAAAACAGGTCAGTGCAAACTGCACATGTGCATCAGGAAGGAGAACACATGGTTCTGGTCCTCTCCTCAGTTTTAGTTTTGTTGTCAGATGTTTGCAATAGATCCGTACTGAGCTCAATTTAGCTGACCAAGGTTCAGTGCATTTGGCTCCCACTGCAAGATTAGAATCCAAATTTGTAAATTATTGAAATAAGAGCAGTTACAGTTACACCAATGTAACTGGTCAAATAGCTGCAATAGAATGTGAAAAGGTTTAGAGAAGGATGACAAGTGTGAACAAGACTCACTAACAGCCTCCAGACGTGGGTGGGTTAAATAAACTAAGCCTCCTGGAACTGGAAATGAATTACTTAATTGACTAACAGAGACATAGTAAAGCTCCATAATATCAAGAATTATGTGGTCAATACATATGAGGAATGATTGCTCACTTTCTAGGAGCATTGAGGAGCCATCAGGTGAAACTTGTCAAGAAGAAAATTAGGGTATTCTTGATATGCAGTGCATAGTTAAGGTAAGGAACTCTTTTCACTAGGAGACACAGGGACTGCCAAAAAAGTTGGAAAAAATCTGTAAGGATTCAACAAGCAATTGGAGAAATGTATAGAAAAGAAATTTAACAGGGCTAGTAAACAAAAACATAGCATCTGTAATGGAGAAAATCCCACAAGATGCTTGGAGTGCAATTTTGAGAAGCATTACCACACAGTTGCTCTTACATTCTTCCCTAGACATCTGTTGATGGTTGTAGTCAAGCACAGAATATTGGGCTACATAGACCTTTAGCCTGGCCCAGTGCAGACACTCCTACAGTTTGAAGAAAACTGTACAGCTGTCTGACTGATTTCAATATCTTCATCAATAAGGCCAGAGATGTCGACCATTATGAGCATAAGACAAATTTGAAGAAATGGTCTATCAATTGGCATTTGATTTCTCATAGACAATGTTAATATATAAAGATGGAGCCAGGCAGTCCACCTAAAGATCTGGTTCAAAGTCTCTTATCTGGTTAAAACCTACCTGGAGGTAAAGAAAAAGTGGTAAATACTGGGTCGTTCATATAATTTTGTCACATTTGCCTGTCTTTAAATCACCAAGAAGCCTTTTAAATGAGTGTTCCTAAGCAGAGTAAAAGCGTCAGGGTTTGACTATACAATATATACTTTTGCCCCAGCCTCCAAAGCACTTCCCAGGTTTGCTCCCTTTTGTAAATTGATTTTCACTGGTGCTGTTTTTCTACTGTTGAAGACTCCCAGAACTCAGTGCGGTATTGCAGGCACCATTTCACATAATAAAGGCATTAGCACCTCCTTGGTTTCTAAAAAGATATCGCTCCAGCCTGAAATTACTTTTGACACTGTATCACTTTACAAGCTCTTTTCTAATTTGCTACCCCCTATAATTCTAGGTATTTTTCAGTCTTGACTGCTTTGTAAGTATCTCCTTCCATTATGTAAAGTGGTTTCTTTTCAGATTCTAGATTGTAGAGCTACTCAAAGTGAACAAAATTTTTTCACTCACATTTTTCATTATCATGTTACACTTAAACCATTTCTTATGGGAACTTAATAATGTTCTGTAGTTGATTAGAGTTAAAAAGGTCTACGTTGTTCTTTCAAATATGTACAAAAAGCTCCTATTGACTGACTTCAATTAACTGAATTGATTTTGATTCAGCAGTCTAAATTCATTCTTCATCTGACTCTACTGAAGTCTAGTGAGCCAAATATTGAGACACAGCTGAATTTCACATCCAAACCCAAAGCAGTATTTTGATGTTTTCCACTACACAGATAAAAAAAGGGGAATACTCAACACCAAAAACTGAGTTGAACATATCCTGACCTATACAAAAGTTTAGACTTGCTTAGGTTGGTCCTTACATCATATAACTATAAAAATTCTACTTCTAAACCGAGTGATTACTGCTGTGAAGTCCTGAAGTGGAGTTATATCAACAATAAGTCTCCCTTAGGCTTCAGCAGAGGTCAGAATTTCCCTACACATCTGCGGAATAACGGCATTGTGTTCATTTAAAGAAACTCAAAAATAAGAATAAAGCAATTAGGAAGCTTTCCAAAAGCAAAGAAGTTGACCAGGAAGATGAGGGGGGAAAAAAAAAAAAAAAGGAATACGGGAAGCAAGGCAAAACCGTGAGTATTTACATCTGCATATGGAGTTTGGAAATCCAGGTGGTTTCTGTTTTGTTCCTATTTGCTTCATATATTGAAATACCCAGCTGTCAGTTCAAAAATATACTTGAGAACTATAACATTTTAAAAGAAATTGAAAGTCATGCTCTGTCTATTCTACCCTTTAACTGACACTTTGTCACAAGCATAATCGGTTAATACAGTAGTAGAAATTCCTTTTTTTACACTTTTGCTATTACAATTTCCAGGGTTCAATCTAACTTATAATGGAAGTCAGCTTGTTGAGTAAATGACTTCAGAGGGGTTTGGATTAGCTACAAGTCAGGATGCTTTTTTTAAAAAATAATAATAATAATACAGCCAGTATGTCTGTATGGACAAATACACTCTCTTCTCTTGGCTGGCTGGTCAGCTGACCTGCTTTGGGAAAAGAATAGCTGTTGTAGGTAAAACCAAGGTTTATCAGCTGGAGTATCCTATTCCAACAGTGGCTGAAGGTGAGTGCCTGGGGAGGGAGTTTAAGCACTCGGGGACACAAATGGGAATAGTCTCAATTTCAGTCATTTGCTGCACAGAGACTTCCTAAACCACTTCCTGAACACTGAAACTGGTGTTTCTAGCTCAGTAGTGTTTTCTTCTAATAAATGGTCCAATTAGTTGTTCAACTCATCAACATCTTAGCATCCTGTGGCAAAATATTTCACAACTTAACCACTTACTGTACAGAAAAGTGATTTTGGACTATCAGGTGATATCACTTGAGTCCTTCCATTCTTGGCTGTTTTAATAGGACAGTAAATAAATGTTAAGGTATTCTAATAGCTGCTGCCTGGTAATTTTATGTGTCTATAAGGGTTCCACTGTATATCAATTAGTCAGTTTTTAAAAGAACATTCCAGATATACGGATAATATTCAATTGATAATATTATGCTGATTAAATAAACTGAATTAGACCATGAAGCACAGTACCAGCCAGTCAAGAAGATGAAAGCAGCTGACATTCCTGTTTTAAACACTGCATTGTACTAAAATCATCAAGCATTACTCTCAACACAGCACCGAGGAGAAAAAGCAAGACTTTCTCAGATGTAGCTCTGAGTTCAGGAGCCAAGAAACACCACCTGAGAAATATAATTTCCAACACAGGTGTCTGATGAACACAGAGACTCACCTTTTGTTTAGAAATTGGACAACCTGTCTCACTATTTCAATAGCTTGAAGTTGTTCCACCAGGTCATGTTGAACTAATCCAGTGTCACAATGGCAAAACTATTAAGTGCATAAATGTAAATAGGCAAATAGTTATTATGACTGCATAAGCAAAAAGAAAACAGCATCCTTCCTCTGCCAAGTAGAAATAAAAAAAATAAAAAAAAAAAACAGTCTTAGCTTCTACTGTACTAGTCTTTTATGACAAAAACCTATTATCTAACAAGTGCCTCCTGCCAAGAGACAAAAACAGCAATGTTCATATCTTTGAAGATTTTTTCAGGAACAAATTTTGGGGGTTTTCAGCAATTCTTATGATTTCTACTCTTTTATATATCTATTATAGACTAGTCTTGGTTGAGGCGTGACATAAATTGAAATCACTATGATATTCAGTAGCAACCTTTGCTACCACCAAGCATAAGGTTTAAGAAACATAATGGGACACATCGTACTAACTGATGGGGTCACCTGAGGTTTCACCTCTCACATCTTCTCCTTTGCCCTAAACTAAGCATGTCATTTCAGTTTTGTTTGGGTATGTTGGTGCCAAGCCAAATGAATTAAGAATCCATCAGTCTCAGCTACAAATAAGAGAGTGCTATATGTTATCTGTATACTAAAACTGTATCTGCTTCCACACAGCAATCCTGCTAATATCTTCACATATTCATTAATAAAAAGAGCACCAAGAAGAAAACAGAAGTGTCTATAGAAGCTTTGAAAGCTTGTCATTGGAGCTTGTCGAAGACAATGCTTGAACATGTATTTTCACTGTAAAAACACTGAACAATAATGATTTACAATTTCTTGGAAGAATTTAACAAATCCCTTCACAGGCAATGGAAGTGCTTTCCCTGGCCAGTAAGATGAAATATTCAGAACAGGTTATTTGTCCCAAAAGAAGGGCTTACTTTCTCTTGAATTCAAGTCTAGAATATTAAAATACTAACTGTCTTTCCCCACTCCTTTCCACAGTAAAAAAAAAAATATATATCCCAAGCAAACATTAAGAACTACGATGTTTCTCACAGAACTCTTGTATAAGCAGAGATAGATCATCTACTTGCTTTTTGGATTTAATATTCAAAGAGAAAGAAGTCATCATTTGCATGAAAGGATGCAATTGTCCAAAAAACAAAAGGTTGGAATTAAGTTAATATGTTATTTGCGTATTACTATGTCAGATATTTTTATCAAAATAAAATCAGTCCCAAGACCAAAAATGAAGATGTTGGTCACAACTGTAACAAAAAGCTCAGTGGAGAAACAAATGGGCTAATAGATTAGAGAATGGTAGATTGCTGGGCTCTGCATTTGTTGTATGAGTTCATCCAACTAAACCTACAAAAGGTAAAAGTTTATGCTAGCTCCTGGGTGATTTTTTTTTTTTAATTTGGAAGGGAAGATAAATTTGATCCACTAATTAAGGATGTCTACAAAGTATTGTTATTGTTCTTAGAAGGATGTACCTGAATGCATATTTTTTATCTTTTCATTATTATTATAAGTTAAGACCTTAGATAATAACTTTTAACAGGCTATTTCTGTCTGTTTTATAGGCGGTAACAGTAAACCAGAGGTACATAAAATAAAGATTGTAGAATGCAATGATCTTGATTAAAGCTTTGATGAGTTGCTCAGCAGAGATCAGAAATTCAGACTGTGAACATCTACCAGCCCTCATTAAAAAGCCATACAAAACAGTTTGTATTAAGCTCTCAGTGTCTTAGACTTGGAACAAAAAGTAGTTTAACAGCTTTTCTTGTCCACTGTGAAACCAGTATTACAACAGAGAAAGATTTCTAATCCACAAAGACAGTATGGCAGAACTAAGGACACCTGGGTATGCTGCATTCTGAGAGCACCTGGAATACTTCAGAACTCTATTATCCAGAATTTATGGAAAGAGTTCTTTTTTAAAAAAATCAATATTTTTCTATTGACAACACCACAAATGCTTCTTTAAAGCATGGGAAGTAAATTTATTGGGCATAAACTGGCTTTCCTGCAACAGAAGTCTTGATTACTTTCCTGAATAACTGCAACTCCCTTCTGGGACTTTGTTTTAGTTTTCCCCTGAACGTTTTGAATGCTTTTCCAGCTCTGCACAAAAGCCACCCACACAGACACCAAAACCATTTGCAAAAGAAAACAAAAGTCCCTGATCTCCATACAGGGAAGTCTCAAAAGAAGACTTCTCTTTTCTTGATCTGATCTGTTCTACATCTCCTTGAAGAGAAGAGGATGCCATACGTGCTTGCCTACAGAATTGGTACAGATCCATACTTATCCTGCTTCCCATACCCAGAGTTCACAAAGCTCTGCTCATGCAGTACTTCACACCTGAGAGAATAAGCCAGTCATTGTCTAACAGCTCACCATTCAAGTTGACTTCAAACAGTATATTCTACCAGCTGAGTTATAAACAGGGTTGATGGACCCCAATATGAGGGGCTTTCTTCAGGCAATGACTATAATTATTTAACTTGAAGCTATGGCAAAACTGTCTTGAAATTTAACAGAGCCAAAAGAATTAACACTATGTGAAGTCATAGAAAACAATAACACAGAGACTCTGTCATCAGTACTGCTGAGCAGCAACCACAGCAAAACGAGAAGTGACATCCTTCAAAATCTAGGCAGGTGAACTGGTAGGAGGAGTGGTACTTTTAGAGATATCACTTACAACTAGCAGTATGCTGAGGTTCTTGAGAGGGTGCTTCCTTAGAAATAGGAATACATATTAAAGTATAATTTCAAACTACAACTTTCATATGCCAATCAGCTACTCTCGCTTCCTGGATCCTAAACTAGGAAATCAATTGATGGTATTTATTCTCCAGACTTCTTTCCTCATTCCTAAGCTGTCTTCTATACACAGTCCAACACCAACACAAAAGACATGGTTTTAGCTATAGCTGGGAAAGGATTGACTGGCTCACCTCTTAAGGTCTTCTCCAGTCCTACAGCTTTATGATCCAGTTGCTTAAGGGAAGAAAACACCTAGTTTTCTATCAAAGCTAATGTTCCAGTAGAAAGCCAAGTCCCCAGACAGCTGCAGGTCCAAATCTTACTGCAGAGAACACTTCTGCAAAATTATAAGCTTGTTGCTGAAACCTTGGGCCTAGATCCAAACAAAACATAAATCACCTAAAATGTGTCTTAAACAGCATGTGAATACCCACAAGTCAAGAGTTGTAAAAATCTTTGCAGAGCTGCTATCAAGTGTTTCAGCTTGTACGTATGTTTTTTGTACCTTTAAAAAAAAAGAAATAAATTACTTGGAGAGTCTCTGCCTGAACATACACAGAACTTCCTCGTGTTTTCATGTAATGACAAGCAGTTTGGCACTACTCTCATTCTTAAGTCCAGTCGAGATACTGAAACCAGTAATTCCTTCCACAGCGAGGAACGCTGACATTTACAGAGCACAAGTTAACCAGGCTTAAGCACTCCACAAGATTCAGTGACTGCAGCATCTTGATTTCAACACACAGCTAGAGTCTGTTTGGGACTCTTAGGAGGTAACATCCTAGAAGACACTCGAGTGAAAGCCAGAAAGATCAGGTTCAAATCCTATCTGCCAAGGGGTGATAAGTTAGAAACCTGGTAAGCAGAGGATGTTCAAACAGCCTACCTACAAACCCCTCTGAACTGTGATATTCTCCATCCTTTTTGCTGAAGATGTGCCAGTCAGAAAATAATATGAACTATTAGAAAGTAAAAAAGAACCCAAAAGGGAACCCAAGTCTAGCAGCAGTTGGAGAGTGCAGCAGTTAGGACACCTCCTAGGAAAGTGAATGTCCTTCAACATTAAGAACACTTCATAGAGAATATAGAGGAAAAATCCTATTTGCAAGAAAGACAAAGCAGAGCTGGCCACCTGCAGGATGTGGTTAGCTGGCTTCTGTCAACCAGTAAAGGGCTATCCTGAACAGGAATCAGTTGGATTTTTATCCCTGAAGTATGAATGTTATTTTGTGACTGATTATATGCTAATATTATTAAAGGCTGATTTTCCTCTCTTCATCATGTTCCCCTTACAGCATAAGTGCACATATCCTATCTCATTTTAATGCAATAAAGATGGTTTTGAAAAAGAAATGCATTAATGGTGCCTGAGGTTAGGTTTCTAATTGAAATTTAGAAGCTTCAGGAGAAGCTTAGGGCTAAAAGGCATTTTGTACATGAAAATATCTTCCTCCTTTGGCCAGCTAGTCAAAGTGGTGAGTTTGTCTGATGAACTGTCAGTGCACTCTCCTCAGAATACAGGCAGCATGGGGTTGAAGAGTCCCTGTCTCTCTGTCTTCCCCTGCCAAAGAGCAAGCAGATAGCCAGAATCTACTGCTGAGACATATTTTCCTTTTAGAATAATTCATCAGGAATTAAGGGGATCTTTAATCTTCACCAACACAGGTTTTATAACCATTCCTTATCTTCCACAATATTCTTAAAGTCACCAATACACAACAGCAGAGTAAGTCATAATGTATTTCATAAGGAAACACCATTTCTGTAGTGGAAATTTCCTTTCTTTTCAATAGCCTCTTTTCGGGCTTCCATTCAAATGTACACAAGAAAGTTCTCTGTGAATCTGCAGGTGTATTGGAATACTGATTTTAACAGCCACAGGAATGTTCCTAGCTTCTATAACTTTTTTTTTAATTAACGTCTATTTCAGCTGAAAAACAAAATAATGAGAGTAAGAAGAGCCAACCCTGTATTCTCTTGGAGCTTTATTTCCCATTCCTATCTTCTTTCCAATTCCCACTTTTCCCCACTATATCCCCTATGAGGAGACAGAAGAGGGAGTTTCTGGCTGCAGAGCTCCGTGAGGGATGCAGTCTGATAGTGCAAAGGGTAGCAATGTGATACAGTAAATTACAGACACTATGAGGCATCACAGTGGTACTTTAGATTAAAACATTTGAGGGTGAGGAAGGCAGTACCAAAGCCATGCTAGCTTTTTGGTTTGTTTGTTTTAAGTAAAAAAAAAAAAAAAAAATGGCAGTGCAAAATTTATATTAAAAAAAATCTGTTAAAAGCTGCTTCAGTAGATGTATCAACTTTCTGTCAGGTAGGGGAGACAGACATCATTCTCAGTCCATGTCTTAACTTCCAGCCAGAAATGTGCACTGCATACTGAGGATCAGATACAGTCCCCAAATTCTACAGCAAAGTCTCTCTGCTGCATTGTGTATATGCTTGCCTGACCTTGTCATAGGACAGAGCCACATGAACAGAGAGCACTGAGGATCAGTGCAAGAAACCAGGCTGGCCCTGGAGTGGGAGCTGGATGATCTGTCTCCAAATGGCCTCCAATGGTCTGACTTGGTTTTTCATATTTCCATTGAAGAGATTTCTATACACATCCCTGACAGTCTATTCCATGTTTCACCATCCCAGCAGCTAGAAATTGTTCCTTAATATCCAGCGTAATCTTTCCTTCCTGTAAATATCTGCCAATTTTGAGTAACAGCTACACAGAAGTAAACGATGGATGGCCTTTTTCTTGTTATAACCTCTCTGTCCCAAAACATCGAGGCTTCTCATTCTCCTCCTTTTAATATTAAAGCAAGCAAATTATTACAGTCTTTCATTCTAGGTGCCATTTGCTGACCCCCAAGTCCCTGCTTTTCCTTGCTGTTCTCTTCTCCAGATTCCCACCAGTTCACTTCCCCGTCTCTTAGCATGGCCAGCCAGCTGGATGCCATGCAGCAGCAACCTCCCCTTGCTCACAGACACCTTGCCTGTTAGAAACATTGAATCCCACTGGGATGGCAGCTTCATTTTTTGCAGCATCATTACATTGTTTTATGTTTTCACCAAGACACCCTGAAATTTGCAGACTCTTTTCTGCAGTCCTGGTAATCAGGCAGACATTTCTATTGTGTGCATGCACTGACGTCTTCTGAAGGGCAGCACTCTATTCTTGTCTTAAATGTAGATGTATTTATCTACAAATATAAACTGTGGATGGCTGGTTTCTCATTGCCATTAAAGAATTTCTGCTTGTTTCTATGTCATGTCAGATAATAAAAAGAGTGGATACAAAATTGCACATGTTCGACAATGCTCGGTAACAAGGCACGGAGCATTGTAGAAATGAGCATATTTGATTTAATCAAAATAAGTGTTGTAGGAAAATCACGTAGGTTTAATTTTTGAAAAGCTATTAAGTTTCAAATTAAATGGAAGATTAAAATAAAAATGAGCTTTAGCTGTAAGTGGAGGCTAAATTTGGTCAATTTTTGTTGTTTATCTGTGCATAAAGTCCTTGCATTTACCATTTGACAAATCCTCTAATAAAATACTTGCTGCAATCAGGTGAAGTAGGTTATTAATGGTTCTAAAAAAGATATACAGGATTGCCTCATCCTGAGGCAATTAAGTCTGTGAAGTAAGTGTGTTTAACATCTCTGGGGGCCTGACTGGAATGAAACAGGTGATCTTTCTACAATTGCCATTGTTTCATTTAGAACTTCTTTACTTTTGTTTATTTTTAACTGTTTTACATCCCTTTTGTTAAGACTCTAGTTTATGGACTTTTAAAGGTGGTGTGTGCCACAGCAAAAGCAGAGTGGAAAATTTTAACTACCATTGAAAAGCAATACTATATTTCACATGAAGCCCTTGCATCCCACAAGGGAGAGGACAGTCCATATTCACTCTCAGTCTCGACTCGGGCTTTGCAGCGGTGCTGACAGCTCCCACATTATGTCAGGGCAGTGCAGACCTCCTTGCCTTGAGTCAGCTCCTCAACAAAGCTGTTTGCTCTCACCACTCGCCGGCTGCCTCTGTGGCTTTTCATCTTCCGCACTCCTCTGAGGGGCTCAGGGGCTGATGGATGAAGGGACAGGGAGTCAAGTCACCACACAGCCTTCCTACTCAGCTCTCCAACACATCTTCATTTCAAATAAATGTTGACTTAAACACAGACCTCAGCTCTCACTTACAGATCCCCAGCTTCAGGTACTTCAGTTTGGAAAACAAATGCTTTACCACCATATGTTTTCTGCAGGATACATTGTGTATGCATCAGGGTGCTGTTTGGTCCTTTGCTATAAAATCTTGTATTTTTACACTTCTTTTTTTCCTCTGCTGTGTTCTTTTTTCCCTGGATTTATTAGTGGGGATGGTTTGTGGAGGTATGGTTAATTACTAGAGCTTATGGCCTGCTGTGATTGAAAGCTGATCTCACCAGTTTGGGGTCTGTATTATATTTATTCTGTATGTAATTAAATCTGAATACCATAACTATGCATAATGTTGGAAAATAATGAGAAATTTTCTTTTTTTTGTGCAAGCACATCTGAAAGGTATTTTCTTCCCACAGTACTGAGTTTCTACAAAACACTCTGCACTTTACATACACACAAACAATCAAACAGCCAAAAGGCCAAAAGGGGCATTCCAGTCTATGACTTGGATGAAAATAAATGTTTGTTTATCAGATCTATGTGATCCATTAAAAATAAAGAAGGAATTCAAGCAAACTGTGATAAAGGCTATCCATATATCTTGGGGTATCCGTAACATCACAGACATGCTAAAGGCATGCAGAGAAGTGCCAGCACAGCAGGGTGAACATGAACAACACATCCTGGAAGCAGCAGCATCCAATTGAACACAGGAGATTTGGCTGAGGAGTCCCTCAAATGAAACAAGTTGTGGGAGGCCAGGCCACTGCTCTGACTACAGGAATCAAAAATTCTCCTGATTTCCTTACCTAAGGAGTGGGGACCAGACCAACATGGGAGAGATCAGACACTGTTTACACTGGGGTAAGTCAAGCAGAACACTTGCACAGCTCACTGGACCACGCCAGAATTAGCAAACATGTCATACCTAGAGACTCTTTTTTTTTTTCCTGCTACACATAAATCTGAAGTCTGCTGAGGTCCTTGTTGTTCACCAGTGTGACACTGATGTGAAATTAGAGGCTTCTAAAATACCCCTAGAACATCAGAAAACTTTGGCCTGGAAATTTATCTAATTGCCTCTAGGTATAGTTGAAGTTCAGGGAAAAAAAAAAAAAAAAAAAAAAAAAAAAAAAGAGTTTGGTATCTGATATAATGTGATAAATGATATAGTAAGTAACACTCCAAAAAAGTATGTGCAAACCAAAGCAAAAATAACTAGATGGAATACGCAGTCTTTCACCATAGCAAATCAAGTCAATCTTAGGGTACACCAAGCAAGACAAGGGTGACACAGTAGCCAGGAGACTACCTTTAAGGTTTAAGAAAAGTAACGGTTTTGGGTAAAAAAAGAACCCACAACATCTTTTCCTAAAGAACAAGGACATGGCCCCCTCTCCCTAAAAGTATTGAATGTAGGGCAAGAATAAGTCAAGTAAAAATTCATTGCACAGACAATGTACATGAAGTAAGGGAATTCCCAGTAAAATCCTTTTAGGAGGACCTTGCCGTCTAGAGAAGACCTTTTGCCTTGTCCTCTGCTCCAAACAGTAAGGAGCAGACCTGCCAGTACGAGCTATAAAGAACACCACAAATCATTCAAATGCCCAGGCATTGCTTTTTGCTTTTTGAAATTAAGCCATTGTACTCAGTAGTCACTAAAGAAATGTTCTTCAAGGAAGCGATCGGCAAACTCATGTTTCTGACATAGCAGCTAACAGATATTTTCCCCCCCTCACCCAGCAGCAGATGCATAATCGAGTGTAAGTACTTGAACAGTCAGTCTCAATCTGTGGATGAGAAAGCGAAGTGAACCAGCCCTCATGGGACAAGATAAACTGTGCAGGTGTCAGCAAGGCTGTTTGCACCAGCCATCACCAGCACTTGAACGGAACCAGATGTATCAGCTACGACTTTTTTTCAACAACCTCTGCTTCACATGGCACAGAAGCCAATGGCAGCTCAAAAAACATGATCATCCGTACAAATGCACCTCACCACAAGATTCATCAGCAATCGTGTGTTCGGATTTGCAGTGGTTGCTTTTGGACCCGAGACAATAATTACCAAAATAATAAGTTCTTTGCTGAACTCCTACAACTCACGACTTTCCCTCTTTACAAACTGTCTAAAAGTGGATGATTCGGGAATTCTGCTGGGTTTTTTTGTTTTGGTTGGTTGGTTTTGGTTTTATTTTTTTTGCCACAGTGCTCCCCAGAGCCCATCAGTCCTTGACCACTAACTTTTGAAGTACACTGTTTTATGGTCATTTGTCAAAAGAGGTTACCTGCTTTCTACCAAACTGGTTACCAGCCTCAGAGTCAGGAGAAAAGCCTGAAAAGGACAAGCTGCAGCCTGCAGAACTCAGGAGCACGCCCAAGCTCCAGTCAGCAGCCTGTGCCATGACTCTCATCATGGCTGTACTCGGGCAAGGCTCAAACATGAGCCCTTTCCCAGCTCCTCACCACTGTTTTCATCACGACATGTATCAGCCACGTTTGCTCTCTGGATAATCAGAGACTGGGACCCCAGGGAATGTCAGGTAGAGTATCTGCCCTATAGGTTGGATATATCCTTTGAGTCGTGACTTCACAAGGGAGCAGTAGCATATGAGAAGCACTGGGCATGATTACTGCTTTTATTACAGTAGACCTGGAGAGCTCGGTCGCAGGTCACCATCAGCCACCTCATCTATGTAGCCAAGGCTTTTGCCCCAGCTACTTGCAGCACCTCAGTGTGATATTGCATTGTACTAGAAGAGAGCTCTTGCTGCACAGTCTTTCTTTCTAATCAGAGTTCTCTACAATTTGGAGATGAAATGTAGAAAGGAAGTTTCATCTTTTTATATCCTCAGATTACAGATTACCACTTTTTTTTTTTTATGTTACTGAATATCTTTGGATAATCTTATTAAATAATTTATGATACGTAGTAGGAAAGAGGTTGAGGAATCCTATTCCCAGCTACACAAAGTACCATCCTATATCATGTTTTAATCTGCCATTTTTACACAAGTAACTGTATACAAGATTTGCCACTTTGTCACCTAAGAGAATTTATCTACAAAAAAAAAAAAAAAAAAAAAAAAAGGAAGACTGTGGATGTCTCTACAGGCAAAATACAAATTGCAAGATTATTTCCTACACAGAAAGCTATGAGATTTGATAAGATCAACAAGAGAACAAATAAGTTCTTCATATATGAAAGCAAAGTGTCAGTATCCATCCTCCATAATAATAGTAACTCCATAAATTGTAGGGTTTATATACGAGTTATACAGCCAATTAATACATTTCTGAAAAAATTTTAGTCAGGGAAAGAAAAAAAAAATTAAGAGAGAATCACAAATATGCTGAAAGTCCCTCAACATCACTGCTACCTTGTATGCAATAATTATGTTGTCATTTGTGCTCAGTGAGAACAAACAAGAAAGACACACATTCTTGACTCCTCCAAAGAAAATGTTTGTTCAAGAAACACCAAGTAGAAAACATTTTCACAAATCTTATTGCGCCCAAGAGAAGCTGTAAGTGGCACAGCAGACATTTACACTTGCCAGAACTCCATTCTAAACGACCTATTCAATACAAATTACTGTCTAGCTTTATAATTGCCTCACTCCTCATGTGCTTGTGTTTATCTTCTTAAAACGTATGCATGGCAAACTTTTCAAAATGAAATTATTACAGGTAAAATTTGTTCTTTCTGCCATGTAGCTAGTGTCCTGGATACTTTAATGGAGCAAATAGGACCAAAATTCCTGAATTCTGCTGCATTTTGTTAAAAAGCTGGGTGTTTCCTGGTAGCTTAAGGTGAATTACAGACCTTGAAGCCTTGGTATAATTAAACATTAAAAGAAACAATATGCCAATGAGTCATGCATATGGTATTTATTTTATACAACATTCCTCCCAATCTAACTTTTTGCTTCTGAATTAGCAATCTGTTAAAATACATGGGGTTGTTTATAGCTACAGTTTATTTCAGCTTTCCTCAAACCCAAAATGGCAATAACGCATTGGTTTATGTTTGGAGATTATTTTCATATAGTAATCTCTGTGACTGAGGCTGCTAGACTCAACTTTTTGGTACTTCTTTTAAATGAAAAGTGAAAAAAGTTAAGGCACAATTGTGCAACAAGCAGGAGGGGAAATGCTGCAGCAAAATCCATACCCAGCAACCCGTGAAATACATGAAGCTTTCTTCACATCCACTGTTTAAGCAGAACCCCCACAATGACTTCACTTAAGAGTCTGCATAAGAACAAATGGCACAATATCTCAAACTTTAAAAGATACAATATGTTCGCAAATTATTTCCATCAGTATGTTAGTAAATGAAAAAAAAAAAAAAACT